>NC_045984.1:32216567-32351000 GCF_010909765.2 Amblyraja radiata | reverse complement strand
AGAGAGGTTAAATTTAGATGATAACATTTGGTTTGTTAATATTCTAGCTGTTGGATTAGAGTATAACAATTTAACCCATGTACAGTACTTCTCTCCCAATTGAAATTTTTCCATCACCGAAAATAAATATGGCCATTCTACCTGGTCAAATGCTTTTTCAGCATCTAACGAAATAATTGCTAGATCTGCATTAGGAATTCTATTGGAGTATATAATATTGAATAGTCTTCTCAGATTATAAAATGAATAACGTTTTGGATTAAAACCTGTTTGGTCGGGGTGTATTAATTTGTTAATCACTAAGCTCAATCTATGAGATAGAATTTTAGTTAGTATTTTCTGATCAGTATTTAATAGGGCTATTGCTCTATATGAACCTGGGTCTTCAAGATCCTTATTCATTTTTGGTATGAATATGATTGTAGATTCATTTAGAGTTTCTGGGAGTTTCTGTTGAGTGTAAGCGTATTTGTACAGTGTCTGTAGATGTGGAGAAACCAGGTCATAATTTTTTTTATAAAATTCAGAACTTAGACCATCAGGACCTGCAGCCTTTCCATTTTTTAAAGATTTAATTGACTCTTCGATGTCTTTTATCGTAATTTCAGCACCTAGTGATTCTCTCTCTTTCTGATCTAAACCCACAAGCTTACATTTCTGTAGAAATGTTTCCATTCCTGCTGATTGTTCTGTCATTTTAGATGAGTACAATTTTTGATAGTATTGTAAAAATCTATCATTAATATCTTTAGGCAGTGTTAGTGTTTCTCCCTTGTCTGTTCTCATTTTGTAAATTGTTTTTTCCCCGTCCAATTTGTGAAGTTGTCGCGCTAATAGTTTTTGTGGTTTATCACCAAATTCAAAATTTAATTGTTTTGTATGTTGATAGAGTTTTATAACTTGGTCTGAGTATATCTTGTTCAATTTATATTTCAGTACTGCAATTTTATTGTGTTTTATCATGGATGGTGCTGCTGCATTTTCTATGTCTAATTGCTTTATTTCCATTTCCAATTTCTGTTGTTTGGCCCTATTCTCTTTGTTAAGAAATGATTGAGAAGAGATTAATGCTCCATGCACAAATGCTTTAAATGTTTCCCAAGGAAGGGAGGCAGAGATTTCAGGGCTATCATTAGCCTCAAAAAACATATTAATCTGTTTTACGAGGTATTCATTGCATACCTTTTCTTTTAAGATTTGGGGATTAAGTCTCCATTGTGGCTGTGTCTCTACCATTCCATTTAGTTTAATCATAAATGTTAGTGGAGCATGGTCTGAGATTATGATATTATGATCTTGCGAGTTATAGGTGAATGGGATAAGTTTTGAGTCTACTAAAAAATAATCTATCCTTGAGTAGGTTTTATGTACTGGTGAGTAAAATGAATATTCTCGACCCGATGGGTTTTCAATTCTCCAAACATCCTTAATGTTGGTAGTATTAATATATGAGTTTAGAAATTCACTTGATTGGGATTTTAGTTTTCTTTGAGTTGATGATCTATCCAAATAAGCATCCAATGTACAATTTAAGTCTCCACCGATTATTACGTTTTGTTGTGTACATTCCGAGATATTGTTAAGTATTCTCTTAAAAAACAGAGGGCTATCAAAATTTGGTCCATACACATTAAGGAGAGTCACCTTTTTTGTCGAAAAGGCTTTGTCGAAATTATTTCCACTATTTCAAAATATTCACTGGCAGCTTTGCATCGAAGTTCCACACTCACAGAAATTCAATTTGCTTCAGAAACAAATGTTCACAGAATTCTCCGTCTGAAGAAGAATTCTGCGTCTATAGACTTTCTTTCTCCCATCTACTTTAGGCGGGACTGTCGTACGCTGAGAGAATGGAGCGGCTGGGCTTGTGCACTTTGGAGTTTAGAAGGATGAGAGGGATTCTCATAGAGACAAAGAAACAAAGAAACATAGAAAATAGGTGCAGGAGTAGGCCAATCGGCCCTCCGAGCCTGCACCGCCATTCAATATGATCATGGCTGATCATCCAACTCAGTATCCTGCACCTGCCTTCTCTCCATACCCCCTGATCCCTTTAGCCACAAGAGCCACATCTAACTCCCTCTTAAATATAGCGTTAGGGTTAGGGTTAATTTATCTCATTGAAACATATAAGATTATTAAGGGTTTGGACACGCTAGAGGCAGGAAACATGTTCCCGGTGTTGGGGGAGTCCAGAACCAGGGGCCACAGTTTAAGAATAAGGGGTAAGCCATTTAGAACGGAGACGAGGAAACAATTTTTCACCCAGAGGGTTGTGAGTCTGTGGAATTCTCTGCCTCAGAGGGCGGTGGAGTCCGGTTCTCTGGATGCTTTCAAGAGAGAGCTGGATAGGGCTCTTACAGACAGCGGAGCCAGGGGATATGGGGAGAAGGCAGGAACGGGGTACTGATTGGGGATGATCAGCCATGATCACATTGAATGGCGGTGCTGGGCTCGAAGGGCCGAATGGCCTCCTCCTGCACCTATTGACTATTTTCTGTTTATTATCTTGAGAGCTCAGTTCAGTTTTTATGCCACGGACAGTGTCGAGGTACAGGGAAAAGCTTTTTGTTGCGTGCTATGCAAGTCAGCAGAAAGACAATACATGATTCCAATCGATCCACTTACAGCGTGTGGATACATGAGAGGGGAATAGCATTTATTGCAAGGCAAGGCCGATAAAGTCCAGTCAAGGATAGCCCGAGGGTATCCTGCCTCACGTCATGAATTGATTTTTTCCCCCCCCCGATACAAATCCTGACACAGTCCCAGGAAAGGCTGCTCCTGGGCCTGGACAAGATGGCCATTCGACGGCTCAGGCAGCGAGGGTGCGGGCAGCTGAGGGTTCTGCTGGTCACTCTTCCGAGCCTACAGGGGGGAGGGGGGGGACTCTGGAGGCCTTCCATCTGTCCGCGCTGGTCACCGTCGGTGGTGGGGAGGGGGTGGTTGGGGGGGGGGGGGGGAGGGCGAGTGTATTGTGGACAAGGTTGTTATTCGGTGCTTGCTTGCTTGCTGTTTGCCAAATGCAGTTTTGCATCATTTCTCTACTGTGATCTGTGGAATAGCTGGGGGAGCAGCAGCAGAGTCACTGCCTTGCAGCGCTTGCAGCGCCAGAGACCCGGGTTCGATCCCGACTACGGGTGCTGTCTGTGTGGAGTTTGCACGTTCTCCCCGTGACCTGCTGTGGGTCTTCTCCGAGACCTCCGGTTTCCTCCCACACTCCAAAGACGTGCGGGTTTGTAGGTTAAATGGCTCGGTGTATGCGTAAATTGTCCCCTAGTGTGTGTAGGATAGTATTAGTGTGCGGGGATCGCTGGTCGGTGCAGACTCGGTGGGCCGAAGGGCCTGTTTCCGCGCTGTATCTCTAAACTAAACTAAGCTGAACTAACCCCACTGCATCAGGCACTGTGCTGTGAGACGCAGGGACAAACACAAACTGACAGACACCCCCCCCCCCCCCCCGGACTGTCTGTCACAGAACAAGGACATACGAAATGACCGCATCACCAGTCCTGTCAATTGTGGCACTTGAGATTTCCTGTCTGCCGTTCTAACCCAGCTGCCCTTCTAACGATGAGGTTAGGGGAGATGTTGTTTGGGTCTATGTGTAGGAAGGAACTGCAGATGCTGGTTTACACCGAAGATAGACACAAAATGTTGGAGTAACTCAGCGGGACAGGCAGCATCTCTGGAGAGAAGGAATCGAGACCCTCCTTCTGATAGATGCTGCCTCACCCGCTGAGTTTTTCCAGCATCTGCAGTTCTTTCTTAAACATTTTGTCTACTCCACTGTGAAATCTCCTCAAGGTATGCCGACTTTGAAGATGTTCTCCTCCTCTCCATAGATGCTGCCTCACCCGCTGAGTTTCTCCAACATTTTTGTCAACCTTCTTCTGAAGAGAAGGGTCTCAACCCGAAACAGGCAGCATCTCTAGAGAGAAGGAATGGTCTCAACCTGAAACGTCGCCTATTCCTTCTCTCCGGAGATGCTGCCTGTCCCGCTGAGTTACTCCAGCATCTTGTGTCTATCTTGGGTCTATATGCAATTGCCTCTATAATTCCACATGTTGTAAGTAAAAGCTTCTTCCCCTCCCCAGTCAGGCTTCTGAACGGTCCATGCATAAGCTAGGGTGCTGTCCGATTCACCTCTACCTCATTGTGGACATTGAGCTATCTCTAATTAACTGATGCGCTACAATGCTGAGAGCTACACTCTGCACCCTGCATCTCCCCCTTCGCTCCATCTAGTGCACTTGTGTTTGAACTGATTGTATCTGTGTGTGTGTGTGTGGTGTATACATAATATATGTGGATAGCAAGGTGAACAAAGCTTTTCACTGGAGCTCAGTACATGACAATGGTACATAAACCTAAGGTGGACAAAAATGCTGGAGGAACTCAGCGGGTGAGGCAGCATCTATGGAGCGAAGGAATAGGCGACGTTTCGGGTCGAGACCCGGAAGTGTCTATCATCAGGGCCAAGTGATGAGTCACGAGTGAGTAATTGCCACCTGTAGCGAAGATTCAATTCTGGATGGACCCCTCGACCCCTCCCTTCAGAAGGAACAAGGATCGCGTTGTTCTGGTCCTCACCTTTCCCCTTTTGGAAGCTCGGAATGTCCCCAGCAACCCCCACCGACCTCGCCAGGGAGCATTTTATCGGGAAGCATCCCGGCACGGTTTGGGAACAGCTCCGTCCAAAACCCGCGAGAAATCGCAGAGAATTGTGGACGCAGCTCAGACCAGCTCCCAAACCAACCTCCCTTTCATTGCAGGTAGACAAAAATGCTGGAGAAACTCAGCGGGTGAGGCAGCATCTATGGAGAGAAGGAATAGGTGACGTTTCGGGTCGAGACCCTTAAGGGTGAGGCAGCATCTATGGAGTGAAGGAATAGGCGACGTTTCGGGTCGAGACCCTTAAGGGTGAGGCAGCATCTATGGAGCGAAGGAATAGGTGACATTTCGGGTCGAGACCCTTAAGGGTGAGGCAGCATCTATGGAGCGAAGGAATAGGTGACGTTTCGGGTCGAGACCCGGAAGGGTCTCGACCCGAAACGTCACCTATTCCTTCGCTCCATAGATGCTGCCTAACCTGCTGAGTTTCTCCAGCATTTTCACTGTAGCTCAGTACGTCAATACGATACGATAAAACGTTATTTATCCCAGGAGGGAACTTGGTCTGCCAACAAGATACATCACTCTCTGACTCTCTCCACGACTCGATAACTTGTCTCTGACTGGGGTTGAGTTTCTGAGTGCCGAACTCATGTATATTTAAAGGGAATTCTATCCCCACTTTGTGAAGCATGACGCGAGTTTCCTGCAAGGGCATTCCCCAAAAATTCACAGAGTGCTGGAGTAACTCAGCGGGTCAGGCAGCATCTGTGGAGAACATGGATAGGTGATGTTTCACAGAGTGCTGGAGTAACTCAGCGGGTCAGGCAGCATCTGTGGAGAACATGGATAGGTGACGTTTCACAGAGTGCTGGAGTAACTCAGCGGGTCAGGCAGCTGCCTTCTCCCCATATCCCTTGATTCCTTTAGCCCTAAGTGGTGAGTCTGTGGAATTCTCTGCCTCAGAGGGCAGTGGAGGCGGGTTCTCTGGATGCTTTCAAGAGAGAGCTAGATAGGGCTCTTAAACATAGAGTCAGGGGAGTCAGGGGATATGGGGAGAAGGCAGGAACGGGGTACTGATTGGGGATGATCAGCCATGATCACATTGAATGGCAGTGCTGGCTCAAAGGGCCGAATGGCCTACTCCTGCACCTATTGTCTATTGTCTAAGAGCTAAACATCCAGTGAATTGGCCTCCACTGCCTTCTGTGACAGAGAATTCCACAGATTCACAACTCTCTGGGTGAAAAATATTCTCATCTCAGTCTTAAATGGCTGACCCCTTATTCTTAAACTGTGTGACCCCTGGTTCTGGACTCCCCCAACATCGGGAACATTTTTTCCTGCATCTAGCCTGTCCAGTCCTTTAAGAATGTTATATGTTTCTATAAGATTCCCTATAATATGTTTCTATAAGATGTCCTCTCTCATCCTTCTAAATTCCAGTGAACACAAGCCCAGTCTTTCATCCTTTCATAAGGGTGGGAGATTTGGGTTAGGAGGGAGAGATGGATCAGCCACGATTGAATGGCAGAGTAGGCCTGATGGGCTGAATGGCCTAATTCTACTCCTATCACTTGTGACCTTATGACCCGGGACACAAAGATGGCTGGGCGTGGAGAGGAGCGGCGAGGAGAGGAGGCGTGGGTTCACGGGAACTGCTGCAGTACATGGAGCGCATGGGCCAACAGGACTATGGATAATGGCGGTGTCTGCATGTGTCATATATGCAAAAATTATTTAATTGTGCCATTGCAGATACGATAAAAACCATTGGACCATTGAGTTAGAATGGGTGGAACTGATTGGATGGGCCGAATGGCCTAATTCTCCTCCTATCTATTATGAACATGAATCGGTGTTTGGTGTCTGGAACACACAACAACAATGAGTTTCCAGCGTAGTAACAGGTTACCCGTCTAGTTCACAGTTCAGTTTATTGTCACGTGTACTGAGGTACAGTGAAAGGCTTGTTGTTGCGTGCTAACCAGTCAGCGGAAAGACAAGACATGATTACAATCGAGCCGTCCACAGTGTACAGATACAGGATACAGGGAATAATGTTTAGTGCAAGGTCAAGCCAGCAAAGTCCCGTCAAGGATAGTCCCAGGGTCACCATTATGAGTGGGGGGAGAGAGATAGAGGGAGAGAGAGATAGAGGGAGAGAGGGAGAGGGAGAGAGGGAGAGAGAGGGAGAGAGAGATAGAGGGAGAGAGGGAGAGAGAGAGAGGCAGAGGGAGAGAGGGAGAGAGGGAGAGAGAGAACAGACAGATAAAGAAAGTAGAAACTAGCAAAAATAAAAACACAGGTGAAAGAGAGAAAGGGAAAAAGAGAGATAGAAAAATTGTTAGAGGCTGGAGGGAGGGAGAGAGAGGGAGAGGGGGAGAGAGAGAGAGAGAGAGGGAGAGGGAGAGAGAGATAGAGGGAGAGAGGGAGGGAGAGAGGGAGAGAGGGAGAAGGAGAGGGAGAGGGAGAGGAAGAGGGAGAGAGAGAGAGGGGGGGGGAGAGAGAGAGGGAGGGGAGAGGGGGGAAGAGAGAGGGAGAAAGGGATAGAGAGGGAGGGAGAGAGAGAGAGTGAGATAGAGGGAGGGAGGGAGAGGGAGGGAGAGAGAGGGAGGGACACAGAGAGAGGGAGTAAGACTGGAAGGGGATGAGTATGTGAGCATTGTGAGTATGTGCAGGCAGGAGCGGGGCGATTGCTAATCAAGCTGTGCTGTGCCCAGTGGAACTGGCAGCTGAACATGTGTGTGTGTGTGTGTGTGTGAGCCTGCTCGGAGGGGGATCAGACACAGACGGGCTAGCTCCTGTCTGCTCCACCAGACACGGCCAGGTTAGTGTGTTTACCGTTGTGGGTGTGGGTACGCGGGCACCTATGTCGGGGTGGAGGGGTGAGGGGGGTGGGGGGGGGGGAGGGGGCATTCCTGAGGGGTCAGTCCCAGTGGGTGAGTGAGTGTCAGTGTGAGCTGGGAGTTACATTACAGCTGAGCCAGGCTCCTGACCCCAACTTGAAACCCAGACTCAGACCCACTCTCACTCTCAGCATGACAAATATAAACAGCTCTGTGTGTTGGTATCTGTCATGTTTCCGGCAATGCTCAAACACCGTGTGTAGGGGGGAACTGTAGTTGCTGGTTTAAGTCACTTTTCAAGTCAAGTCACTTTTATTTCTAGAGCACATTTAAAAAAACAACTCTCGTTGGCCAAAGAGCTTTACATTGGTGTAAGAATAGTATAAACAAACAACATTGGTTCATAGATTAAATACAAACATCACCATATACATACAGCCCTCGCTCAGAGGACGTCAGGAAAGGCTTGGGAGTAGAGATGAGTTCTAAGTCTCGACTTAAAGGAGTCGATGGATGGGGCAGTTCTGATGGGAAGAGGGGATGCTGTTCCACAGTCTAGGAGCTGCAACCGCAAAGGTGCGGTCGCCCCTGAGCTTATGCCTAGACCGCGGGATGTTCAGTAACCCCAAGTCGGCCGATCTGAGGGACCTGGAGGTGGTGTGGTGGGTGAGCAGACGTTTGATGTAGGTGGGGGCAAGCCCGTTAAAGGCTTTGTAGACATGGAGGAGGATCTTGAAATCGATTCGGAACCGCAAAATCCAAGGTAGACACAAAATGCTGGAGTAACTCAGCGGGACAGGCAGCATCTCTGGAGAGAAGGAATGGGCGACGTTTCGGGTCGAGACCCTTCTTCAGACTGGTTCAGGTTCAGATTCAGATTCAACTTTAATTGTCATTGTCAGTGTATGGTACGGAGACAACAAAACGCAGTTAGCGTCTCCCTGGGAAAGCGACATAGAATATGATTTCAATAAATAAAACTATTTACATGCATACAGACAGAGTGTTTTCCCTGTGGGAGGGGTGTCCGGGGGGAATGAAGATGTCTAAAGGGCCTGTCCCACCACCAAACAGAACGGTGGCGGGGTGACGCCTGTACGGTCGTGAGTAATCGCCCAGAGAGTCGTACCTTGTTCTGGCCGCCACTGGATTTTCAACACGTTGAACATTTCCGGCCACCATGACGGGTGCCAGCAAGTCGCCGAAACAAATCGCGTAACTCAAACACTGTTTAGTTTCGAAGCTGAATGATCCATTCTACTTTGTCCTTGGAGCTTTGTTCCCTTTGATCTCCCGTTTTCACACCTTACCCCTTCCATATCTCCGTGTCTCCCTCTCCCCTGACTCTCAGTCTGAAGAAGGGTCTCGACCCGAAACGTCGCCTATTTCCTTCGCTCCATAGATGATGCTGCCTCACCCGCTGAGTTTCTCCAGCATTTTTGTCGACCTTCGATTTTCCAGCATCTGCAGTTCCTTCAAAAACAGTGGAAAGACTATACGGGATTACAGTTGAACAGTGTACAGATACAGGATAAAATAAATAATGTTTAGTGCAAGATAAAGTCCGATTAAAGATAGTCCGAAGGTCTCCAGTGAGGTCAGGACCGCTCTCTAGTTGGTGATAGGATGGTTCAGTTGCCTGATAACAGCCGGGAAGAAATTGTCCCTGAATCTGGAGTTGTGTGTTCGTTTTCACACTTCTGTACCCCTTGCCTGATGGGAGAGGGGAGGAGAGGGAGTGACCGGGGTGAGACTAATAATATAATAATATATTTTATTGTCATTGCACACAAGTGCAACGAGATTTGGTTTGCAGCTTCCAACCGATGACATAACATAAATAACATTTAGATTTAGATATCCCCGGCAACATGGTTTGTAAAAGAACAGTAAAACAGTCAAAACAGCTCAAACCGACTAAAGTGCAGATGTGTCTGTGTGACGTGACCATCCGAGGGAGACAGTCCGTGAGGGGGGTGGGGGGCACTCAGCAGGGCCGGTTCAGAGCCGCTATACTATAGCTCTGGGAATGAAGCTGTTCCTGAGTCTGGAGGTTCGGGCGTAGAAGGCCTTGTAACGTCTGCCGGAGGGAAGTAGTTCGAACAGTCCGTTACAGGGGTGTGAGGAGTCTTTGTGGATGCTGACGGCCTTCCTGAGGCACCGTGTGTGGTAGATGCCCTCCAAGGCTGGTAGCCCTGTCCCGATGATCCTCTGCGCTCTGTGGACGCTGAAGAGTTCTCCTCTCCGCCTCCGTGCAGCTGAGATACCACACAGAGATGCCATACGTTAGTATGCTCTCTGTGGTGCAGCGGTAGAACGTTGTCAGCAGCTGTTGGGGCAGACCAGTCTTTATTAATGTCCTCAGGAAGAACAGTCGTTGCTGTGCCTTCTTGACCAGCGCGGCGATGTTGGTGGACCATGTGAGGTCCTCTGAGATGTGAGTGCCCAGAAACTTAAAGCTGGACACTCTCTCCACACTGTCCCCGTAGGTGGAGATTGGGGCGTATTCCCCATTATTCCTGAAGTCGATAATCAGTTTCCTAAATGTCGAGCTTCCTAAAGGGGAAAGGTGAGGACCAGAAGACTGCGATCCTTGTTCCTTCTGGAGGGAGGGAAGGGAGTGAGAGCGGGACTGTGTGAGATCAAGGGGTCCATCCAGAATTGAATCTTCGGTACAGGGACAATTACTCACTCATGAATCATCACTTGGCCCGACACAAAATGCTGGAGTAACTCAGCGGGACAGGCAGCATCTCTGGATAGAATGAATGGGTGACGTTTCGGGTCGAGACCCTTCTTCAGACTCTACACATTCCCTCCGCAGATGCTGCCTGAGTTGTTGAGTTCCTCCGGCACTTTGTGTTTTTGACAATAAACTCAACTTGACTTGAGTTTCAAAGCTCGGTCCAATTTGGTGGAATAACCTGAATCTGTCAGGAAGATTCTGTAACGACCTCATGGTGATGATGATCAACGTGGACACGATACTGGTGAAACAAAGGCCGCGGGTCTGGAGTTGGGAGGAGGGGATCTTGCCCAGACGGTTGTAGGCGGTAATCTTCCCACTTGCTGAAGGACTGAAGGAAGCGTCTAAATTGACTCCTTCCTGCAGAGTCCACCAGCAAGGATTTGAGTATAGGAGCAGGGAGGTTCTACTGCAGTTGTACATGGTCTTGGTGAGACCACACCTGGAGTATTGCGTACAGTTTTGGTCTCCTAATCTGAGGAAAGACATTCTTGCCATAGAGGGAGTACAGAGAAGGTTCACCGGACTGATTCCTGGGATGTCAGGACTTTTTTTAAATTTATTTTTTATTTATTTTTTATTTTATTAGAAGTTAATACAGTAGAAAACAATACAGTGGCACCTAAAATTAGGTGCCACTGTATTGTGCCAACTATGTCATACCGTAATCCATTCCATGTACAACCTCTAGTTTTATGTTATGAGAAGGAAGTAAGCAAGACAAGAAAAAGAAAACAATAGAAAGGGGAAAAAGTGGAAAAATAGATGGTAGAGAGTAGAAAATGTGAAGTGTGTATATATAAAAAATAGAAAAATAAAAGAAAAAAGAAAAAGTGGAAAGTAGAAATAGAAGAGAAGGCCCCTTAAAAGAGAAATTTTCAAATCTATATTGGGAGATGTAGATCTATCCACGTCATGAACTGAAATCAGCAATCCTTATGGTACCGCTGCATCACATGATTCCAAAAAGTCGATGAAAGGAGACCAACTACTTAAGAATTGGTCATATTTATCTACTAGTCGGAGTCTCATTTCTTCGTGCCATGTCCATCATATTCCTAATCCACATTTTAACAGTTGGTATGGTTGTATTTTTCCCAAATTTAAGTATCAATTTCTTTCCAATTATTAACCCATAATTAAAAAAAACATTTTGGTCTTTATTTAAATTGGTATCTTCTCCTATTATTCCAAATATAATCCATTCCATTTTGGGTTCTATTCTTGACTTGAAGAGCTTTGTAAATATATCAAATATATCACTCCAAAATTTATTCAACTTTGTACATCCTACAAATGAATGTGTTATATTAGCGTTTTGAAACAAACATTTATCGCATCTGGGAGAGACGTTTGGATAAAATTTATTCAACCTCGTTTTTGAATAATATAGTCTATGTAATAATTTGAATTGAATTAAATTATGTCTTGTATTAATAGAACAATTATGTGTATTCATCAGATACTTTTCCCATCTATCCTTCGAGATCTTTATCATTAGCTCATGTTCCCAATCTTCCCTTAGTGCTTCTGTTGAGGGTGATTCTCTATATAATATATTATTATAAAAGTATGATATTAATTTTTGTGAATCAGCCTTAATATTCATTGCTTCTTCTAAAGGGTCTAAAAATATAGTTTGAAATCTATGTGTATATTTCTTCATAAAGTCACATACCTGTATATATTTAAAATATTGATTATCCTTCAATTTAAATTTTAATTTTAATTGTTGAAATGATAAGTTTGCCCAATTCATACATATCCCGTACTTTCCTAATCCCCAGTCTATCCCATTGTTGATATGTGTTGTCGATGAGAGAAGGTTTGAATGCGGGGTTGTTCAATAGTGGGGTTAGTACTGATAAATTATTTAATTTCAAGGATACTTTTATTTGTTTCCAAATTCTTATTATATTGTGAATAATTGGGTTCTTCTTATATATTATACTATTCAATTTTATCGGTGAGAGCAGGATCGTTCCTATATCGTGCGGATAGCACTCCTCTTTCTCCATTCTTAGGACTTTCATATGAAGAAAGACTGGATAGTACTCGCTAGAATTTAGAAGATTGAGGGGGGATCTTATAGAAACTTACAAAATTCTTCAGGGGTTGGACAGGCTAGATGCAGGAAGATTGTTCCCGATGTTGGGGAAGTCCAGGACAAGGGGTCACAGTTTAAGGATAAGGGGGAAATCCTTTAGGACCGAGATGAGAAAAACATTTTTCACACAGAGAGTGGTGAATCTCTGGAACTCTCTGCCACAGAAGGTAGTTGAGGCCACAGTTCATTGGCTATATTTAAGAGGGAGTTAGAGGTGACCCTTGTGGCTAAGGGGACCAGGGGGTATGGAGAGAAGGCAGGTACAGGATACTGAGTTGGATGATCAGCCATGATCATATTGAATGGCGGTGCAGGCTCGAAGGGCCGAATGGCCTACTCCTGCACCTAATTTCTATGTTTCTATGTAAGTGGTGACTAGAGCCAAGGCTGACACAGCAATGGTGGCATTGACGTATCCAACCCGCTGCCACTGTCTCGAGTTGCATCTGTTCCTGTTCTAAGCCTCCGTCAGGAACAAGTAGAACTTACAATGTGCCAAGCCAGACCCTGCCATGGTTCCGACATGTTCACACCATACAATGTTGACATTAACAGGCCCACAATCTCTCTGCCCCACTCGCACACCAAGACCAACTCTTGTCAAAAGTTACAGAAGTGTGAAAACGCACACCTCCAGATTCGGGGGACAGTTTTCATCCCAGCTGTTATCAGGCGACTGAATCGTCCTACCACAACCAGAGAGCAGATCTGAACTACTATCTACCTCTTTGGTGACCATTGGACTATCCTTGAGAAACTCAGCGGGTGAGGCAGCATCTATGGAGCGAAGGAATAGATGACGTTTTAGGTCAGAGCCGGAAGAATCTATGGAGCGAAGGAATAGGTGATGTTTCGGGTCGAGACCCGGAAGGGTCTCGACCCGAAACATCACCTATTCCTTCGCTTCATAGATGCTGCCTCACCCGCTGAGTTTCTCCAGCATTTATGTCTACCTTCGATTTTTCAGCATCTGCAGTTCTATCTTAAACGCTTGGACTATCCTTGATCGGACTTTGCTGGCTTTACCTTGCACTAAACGCTGTTCCTTATCATGTATCTGTACACTGTAAGTGGCTCGATTGTAATCATGTATTGTCTTTCTGCTGACTGGTTAGCACGCAACAAAAGCTTTTCACTGTACCTCGGTACACGTGACAATAAACTAAACTGAAAATGAACTGATCTGCCTGCATGTAATCCATATCGCTCCATCCCCTTAATATCTGAAAGCCTCTTAAATGTAAAACAAAGTCAGAGTGCTGGAGTAACTCAGCGGGTCAGGCAGCATCTGTGGAGAACATGGATAGGTGACGTTTCACAGAGTGCTGGAGTAACTCAGCGGGTGCAGCAGCATCTATGGAGCTAAGGAAATAGGCAACATTTCAGGCCGAAACCCTTATGGGTTTCGGCCCGAAACGTTGCCTATTTCCAGAAGGATTTCTGCCCGAAACGTTGCCTATTTCCAGAAGGATTTCGGCCCGAAACGTTGCCTATTTCCAGAAGGGTTTTGGCCCGAAACGTTGCCTATTTCCTTAGCTCCATAGATGCTGCTGCACCATAACTCAGTGGGTCAGGCAGCATCTGTGGAGAACATGGGTAGGTGACGTTTTGGGTCTGGAGGGGCCTGAGCCTGCTCCTGATTAATGCTCGGCACGGTGGCGCAGCAGTAGAGTTGCTGCCTCACAGTGTCATCAAACATGGGTTCGATCCTGACCATGGGTGCAGTCTCCACAGAGTTTATACGTTCACCCCGTGACCTGCGTGGGTTTTCTCCGGGTGCTCCGGTTTCCTCCCACACTCCAAAGACGTGCAGGTTTGTAGGTTAATTGAAGATAGACTCTGGAGAGAAGGAATGAGTGGTGCAATAATAATAGTAGTCTATTGTAATTCAGAGCTTATTTGTTGCTGTGTTTAATAGCCTGAAGGCTGTGGGGAAGTAGCTGTTCCTGAACCTGGACGTTACAGTTTTCAGGCTCCTGTACCTTCTTCCCGATGGCAGGGGTGAGATGAGAGCGTGGTCAGGGTGGTGTGGGTCTCTGATGATGCCGGCTGCCTTTTTGAGGCAGCGACTCCTGTAGATCCCTTCGATGGTGGGGAGGTCAGAGCCGGTGATGTGGAGAAATAGAGAATGAATGAATGAAAGATTTGGTTGAGGAAGTTGGTGCGATTTGGGTGGGGGAGGGAGGGAGAGAGGGAGAGAGAGAGAGGGAGAGGAAATGCCGGGGACCTGCGATCCGGGTCGGGTCCAAACTGGGATGTCTGGACCCGGAGCTGGAATCAACGAGGTGAACAAACGTGGCTGTGACTGAGGTCTGGGTTCAACGTGGTCTGGAGTCGGAGAGCTGGAGGAATCACAGAAGGGGAGCATCGAGAGAGGTTGCTGTAGAACTGTCGGGGGAGAGACAGAGAGAGGGGGAGAAGCTCTTCAAAGTAGACATACACACCTTAAGGAGATTTCACAGCGGTACCTCAGCAGACGAAAGGTGCAGGAAGGAACTGCAGATGCTGGCTTACACCGAAGATAGACCCAGTTTAGTTTAGAGATACAACGCTGAAACAGGCCCATCGGCCCACTGAGTCCGTGCCGACCAGCGATCCCCGCACACTTAAGCCCCTGTCCCACTTAGGAAACCTGAACGGAAACATCTGGAGACTTTGCGCCCCACCCAAGGTTTCCGTGCGGTTCCCGGAGGTTTTCGTCAGTCTCCCTACCTGCTTCCACTACCTGCAACCACCTGCAACCTCCGGGAACCGCACGGAAACCTTGGGTGGGGCGCAAAGTCTCCAGAGGTTTCCGTTCAGGTTTCCTAAGTGGGACAGGGGCAATACACTATCCGACACACACTAGGGACATTTTACAATTTACACCAAGCCAATTAACCTACAAACCTGCACGTCTTTGGAGTGTGGGGAGCGCCCGGAGAAAACCCACGCAGGTCATGGGGAGAACGTGCAAACTCCGTACAGACAGCACCCGTGGTCAGGATGGAACCCGGATCTCTGGCGCTGTGAGGCGGGAACTCGTTGTCAGCTCCACGGCTTTCTTCCTGCACCTGTTCCCGCCCTTCTTCCCACCTATTGGTTTCTGATTATTATCTCCTTGTCTCTCCACACAGATAAACTATTCGGCAAAAGCTTCCTCCAGGCCGGGCGCTACATCATGTCCCATAAATCGTGGATGAAGAGCGTCCCGACTGAGAACTGTGATGTACTGATGACCTTCCCAGGTAGGTCCATCTCCTGCCCATCGTGCCATGCTCATGCTGCAGAACCTACTCTAGGCTAGGGGAGATCAAAGGGGCCGAATGGCCTACTCCTGCACCAATTTGCTATGTTTCGAAATACCAGAGGACATAGGTTTAAGGTGAAGGGGGGAGAGGATTAATAGGTACCTGAGGGGCAACTGTTTTACACAGGGTGATTCATATGTGATAGGAGCAGAATTAGGCCATTCGGCCCATCCAGTCCACTCTGCCAGTCCACTCAATCATGGCTGTTCTATCTCTTCCTCCTAACTCAATGGACAATAGACAATAGACAATAGGTGCAGGAGTAGGCCATTCGGCCCTTCGAGCCAGCACCGCCATTCAATGTGATCATGGCTGATCATCCACAATCAGTACCCCGTTCCTGCCTTCTCCCCATATCCCCTGACTCCGCTATCTTTAAGAGCCCTATCTAGCTCTCTCTTGAAAGCATCCAGAGAACCTGCCACCACCGCCCTCTGAGGCAGAGAATTCCACAGACTCACCACTCTCTGTGAGAAAAAGTGTTTCCTCGTCTCCGTTCTAAATGGCTTACCCCGTGACCATCTCCGTCCCTCACCCCTGATGTCCTGTCCTTGCCCCCCCACAGACACCACCGATGACCACACGTTGCTGTGGTTACTGAACCACATCCGGCTGGGAATCCCGGAGCTGATCATCCAGATCCGGAATCACAAGCACACGGCCATGTACGCCTTCTTCATCACCGCCACGCACGAGAAGTAGGTGGGGGTCACGCACCGCGGGGGGTGGGGGGGGGGGGACAGACACCGCGGGCTGTGGGGGTGGGGGCTGTGGGGGGGACAGGGGGCTGTGTGGAGGGGGGGATAGGGTGCGGGGGGGGGGCCAGGGGACTGTGGGGGGGGATAGGGTGCAGGGGGGGGGAGGACAGGGCTGTTTGTGGGGTGGAGTGGGGACTGTGGGGTGGACGCAGAGAGATACACACTGTGCGGTGAATGAATCCGTGAAGACCGGGAATGGGGAGATGGAGGTGGCTGTGGGATGAAGGCAGGATATAGAGCGCCGGGCCGTGTGGTGGAGACTGAGAGATATTGGGGTGATACCGATACCTTCTCCAGGGCAGCTCCCAGGCTCTGGAACTCCCCCCCACAACTGATCCGCAATTCCGTGACCCTCACCATCTTCCAGTCCCGCCTCAAGACCCATCTCTTCACCTCTGCCTATCCTTAGCCCCACGTCCCCCTCCCTTTTCATCTGTGCATTAATTGCCTCATATTGTGTTTTGTATTGAATTCTGTCTTTACTTTGTGTACTAGTCATGTCTCTACTATTTATTTCATTCCCCTTACATGTTTTTCCTCTACATGCTCAATTTTTGTAAGGTGTCCTTGAGACTCTTGAAAGGCGCCCATAAATAAAATTTATTATTATTATTATTATTATACCCCACACCTCGAGATTCAGGACAGTTTCTTTCCAGCTGTGATCAGGCGACTGGATCATCCCCCTACTGTTAAGGTTCATTTCTTAACACAGACAACTCACAATAAGTTAGATAAACCAACACAAGCTTCACTGATTATTTAGCCAGCGAGAGTGCCAGGGATACAAAGTCAAGTATGCAGCAGATACTTAACCCCCCATCCCCCCCACCAGGCCACCACACTAATGAATGAAGACATCCAACATCTTTTGTAGTGTTTTGGAAACATAGTCACATGTTTATACAGCAATGACGTCTAACAAGTAGATCAGACATGATCACAATGAATGGTGGTGCTGGCTCAAAGGGCCGAATGGCCTCCTCCTGCACCTATTTTCTATGTTTCTACGTAACACAAATAAATCACAGGCTCTACCCATTCAATCTATTCTTATCACTGATACAACACTTTTGCCATCCTGTGATTCTCTCAATCACAAACATTTGATCACAAGTCTATTCCACCATTCTATCAAGGCTGATCTATCTCCTGATGTTATCTGCCTTCTCCTCATAACCCCTGACACCGGTACTAATCAAGAATCTATCTATCTCTGCCTTAAGAATATCCATTGACGTGGACCACACAGCCGTCTGTGGCAAAGAATTCCACAGATTCACCACCCTCTGACTAAAGAAATTCCTCCTCATCTCCTTCCTAAAGGAACATCCTTTAATTTTGAGGCTGTGCCCTCTACCCCACGAACTAACCTCTCCCAGGCAGTGGTGTTTAACCGGCTGCTAGTCTGGTCTGGGCTGGGTCCAAACGTCTCTGCTGTGTGACTGTGTCCTGGCTTGCTTGGTGTGTCTGGTCCCTGTGTTTGACTCCTGTGTCTTGGTGTTGACGAGCAGCTTGCTGCGGGGAGCGGAGGAGATGGGTCTGCGTAAGCCGGTGAAACAGGAGTTTGGCGGCGGCTCCAGGGTCTTGTGCTGCGATGAGGATTATATCTACGAGAACATCGAGAATGAAATCTATTTCTTCACCTCTCAGGTAAGGTCACCGCTGGTCACCAACCTTGCTGTTTGTTAACGTCACATTACAGTGGTCCACACACACACACACGTACGCACACGCAGGCATGCACACGCACGCACACACACACATACACACGTGCACATACACGCACACACACGCACATACACACGCGCACACACACACACACACGTACGCACACGCACGCACACACACACATACACGTGCACACACACACACGCACGCGCACACGCACACGCATGCACACGCACACGTGTGGGGGGGTGACAGGAGCGGGGGGGACATTGAATCAAATTGAACAGTTTATTGACAAATTACTGAAATTCTTTGCTTGTAGAGCAAGATATGTAAATAGTGGCCACATAAAGGACGCTGGCAACGTTACAGTCCCCCCCCCCCCCGCGCGCCGGGATCCCATTGCTCCCTCCCCTGGCCGCGGCGTCCTCACTTCCACGTGTCCGTCCTCATCCATCGGCCGGCGCCATCATCGACCCCCCCACTATCGCCACCGGGTCCTCGCCGGACGCCACCGTGGACCCAGGGGTCATCGGCCGCCGGCTCCGACCCACGGGGGCTCCGGCCACACCGACTCCACCAGCCCGCTGGGATGTGGCTGGAGACAGGGGGAGGGGGAGAGAGGGGAGCGGGGGAGGGGGAGGTGGGGGGAAATCGAGGAGGGGGAGAGAGAGGAGGGTGAAAGGGGGGAGGGGGGAGACTGGGGGTGGGATGGGATGGAGCAGAAACAGTGGCACGGGGCCGTCGGGCCGAATGGCCTCCAGGGGAGCTGTAGGTTTTGTGAGTTGGACGCGAGCAGGCTGTGGGGTGGGGAATGAGCCGGTGTGTGTGTGTGTGTTTCTACAGGAACGGCAGAGTATCATCAGGCACTGGCTGGACAACCTACAGGCCAAACAGGGAGAGCGTCTCCACAACATCCAATTCCTGGAGGGACAAGCCATCAGTAAGCACCGTGTTAAACCCAGTCAATGCCAGGAGCTCCAGCTCCAAGAGGCAGCATCACCTGCCCCATCACTGAAGGTAGACTCAATGTGCTGGAGTAACTCAGCGGGGCAGGCAGCATCTCTGGAGAGAGAAGGAATCCAGACCCTTCTTCAGACTGAGAGCCAAGGGCGAGGGAGATACAGAGATAAGGAAGGGTGAGCTGTGAAAACGAGAGATCAAAGGGGAAGAAGGTCATGAAAAATGTGGAATAGATCGTTGTTAGCTGGGAGAAGGTGACAACGAGGTGTACAGAGATAAAACTTTAGCAGGAGGACTGGTCAGAGAACTTGAAGTAAGTAAGTAAGTTTATTGGCCAAGTATTCACATACAAGGAATTTGCCTTGGTGCTCCGCCCACAAGTAACAACATGACATACAGTGACAGTTACGATTGACTCAGAAAACACTAAACATTAATTAATGAAGGGGGAGGGATGGAGAGAGAGGGGGGAAGCGAGGGGCTACTTGAAGTTAGAGAAGTCAATGTTCATACCGCTGGGGTGGAAGCTGCCCGAGTGGAATATGAGGTGCTGTTCCTCCAATTTGCGCTGGGCCTCACTCTGACAGTGGAGGAGGCCCAGGACAGAAAGGTCAGTGTGGGAATGGGAGGGGGGGGAGTTGAAGTGTTTGGCTACCGGGAGATCAGATGGGTTTAGGCGGGCTGAGCGGAGGTGTTCAGCGAAACGATGGCCGAGCCTGCGCTTGGTCTCACCGACATACAGGAGTGGCACACCTGGGGCAGGTACAGCAGGTGTGGTGGGAGGGTGACGATGGGACCAGGGTCAAGTGTTGAATGGTGGAGAAAGGGGTGCAATGGTTTGGGGGGGGACCACAGACAGTTGGGGTAGAGGAGGTGGGGTGAAAGGAGGGCGCGGGGGGGGGGGATGGGTAGAATTCTTGCCATGTTGGGACCAGTCATTGAAAGTAGGCATGCAGGTGCAGCAGGCAGTGAAGAAAGCCAATGGTATGTTAGCATTTATAGCAAAAGGATTTGAGTATAGGAGCAGGGAGGTTCTACTGCAGTTGTACAGGGTCTTGGTGAGACCACACCTGGAGTATTGCGTACAGTTTTAGTCTCCTAATCTGAGGAAAGACATTCTTGTCATAGAGGGAGTACAGAGAAGGTTCACCAGACTGATTCCTGGGATGGCAGGACTTTCATACGAAGGAAGACTGGATAGAGTCGGCTTGGACTCGCTAGAATTTAGAAGATTGAGGGGGGGGTCTTATAGAAACTTACAAAATTCTTAAGGGGTTGGGCAGGCTAGATGCAGGAAGATTGTTCCCGATGTTGGGGAAGTCCAGGACAAGGGGTCACACAGTTTAAGGATAAGGGGGAAATCTTTTAGGACCGAGATGAGAAAAACATTTTTCACACAGAGAGTGGTGAATCTGTGGAATTCTCTGCCACAGAAGGTAGTTGAGGCCACAGTTCATTGGCTATATTTAAGAGGGAGTTAGACGTGGCCCTTGTGGCTAAAGGGATCAGGGGGTATGGAGAGAAGGCAGGGATGGGATGATCAGCCATGATCATATTGAATGGCGGTGCAGGCTCGAAGGGCCGAATGGCCTCTACTCCTGCACCTATTGTCTATGTTTCTATGTTTCTATGTGTTACCTGTCACTGACCACTGGCGCTGTGTCCAGTTGCAGAGTTGATGACCCGTGGCATAATCCAGCAGGTGCTTCCCCTCCACGAGCAGCGGATCCTGAACCGTCTGGTGAAGTCGTGGGTCCAGGCCGTGTGTGAGTCGCAGCCAATCGGTACGTACACTCCCCCGCCCCTGTAACAAGCTGCCAGAGGAGGTAGTCCAGGCTGGGTCTATCCCAACATCTCTTGCCCAGAGTAGGGGAATCGAGGACCAGAGGACATAGGTTCAAGGTGAAGGGGAAAAGATTTAATAGGAATCTGAGGGGTAACTTTTTTCACACAAAGGGTGGTGGGTGTATGGAACGAGCTGCCAGAGGAGGTAGTTGAGGCTGGGACTATCCCAACATTTAATGAACAGTTAGACAGGTACATGGATAGTACGGGTTTGGAGGTATATGGGCCGAACGCGGGCAGGTGGGACCAGTGTAGCTGGGACATGTTGGCCGGTATGGGCAAGTTGGGCCGAAGGGCCTGTTTCCATGCTGTATCACTCTATGACTCAATAACTTGTGAACTTACTAACCTGCCTTCTCTTCCTTCTGTTCCAGACGAGATCTGCGACTATTTTGGTGTTAAAATAGCGATGTACTTCTCATGGCTCGGTTACTACACCTGGTCGATGATCTACCCAGCGGTGATCGGCTTTGGACTCTGGGCGTTTACCGAGTCTGACCAGGTAGGTGTGGTGTACCCCAACCCCCACTGGCCAGGTATGTGTGGTGTACCCCGCCCCATACTGGCCAGGTATGTGTGGTGTACCCCAACCCCCATTGACCAGGTATGTGTGGTGTACCCCAACCCCCATTGACCAGGTATGTGTGGTGTACCCAACCCCTACTGGCCAGGTATGTGTGGTGTCCCCGCCCCCTAGTGGCCAGGTATGTGTGGTGTCCCCAACCCCCATTGACCAGGTATGTGTGGTGTCCCCACCCCCTACTGGCCAGGTAGGTGTGGTGTACCCAACCCCCATTGACCAGGTATGTGTGGTGTCCCCACCCCCTACTGGCCAGGTATGTGTGGTGTCCCCCAACCCCCTACTGGCCAGGTAGGTGTGGTGTACCCTGCCCCCTACTGGCCAGGTATGTGTGGTGTACCCCGCCCCCTACTGGCCAGGTATGTGTGGTGTCCCCACCCCCATTGACCAGGTATGTGTGGTGTACCCAACCCCCATTGACCAGGTATGTGTGGTGTACCCCAACCCCTACTGGCCAGGTATGTGTGGTGTACCCAACCCCCATTGACCAGAAATCTCCCGGCCACGTGGAGATGGAATCTTGTCCTTGGTCCTGAGATTCCTGCAGGTTGACCAGGTCCATTGCTGACCCCCCCCCCCCCCCAGTGAAGGTTCTGGACAAAGGCAGGTTTTGGGGCAGGGATTGGGGGGGGGGGGGGGGGGGGGGGGGGGGGGGGCGGGGGGGGGGGGGGGGGCTTGTGGCATCTCCAACCTCCCAGATAATCCTCTTGCCTCCACATCAGACGGTCACTAATTCATGGGCCACTTCAGCCCCCCTGGGACAACCACCATTCCCTTGAAGGGCTGAGTGATTGTGTCATTGTCAGAGCAGATAAATCGTTAAACTTCAACCTCATCTTTTTCCCCCCAATTATTTAACCCATAACCATAAAACATGGAGTGGTCTCAGGCCATTCAGCCCATCGAGTCTATTCCGCCATTCGATCATGGCTGGACTATTTTTCCCTCTGGACTTTAGAGATACAGTGCAGAAACAGGCCCTTCAGCCCACCGAGTCCATGCTGACCGGCGGTTACCACGTATACTAGCACTAACCTGCACACTAGGCACAATTTACTATTTTTAACACAGCCAATTAACCTACAAACCTACACGTCCTTGGAGTGTGGGAGGAAACCGGAGCTCCCGGAGAAAACCCACGCAGGTCACGGGGAGAACGTGCAAACTCCGTACAGACAGCACCCATGGTCAGGATCGAACCTGGGTCTCTGCCGCTGGTCTCTGGCCCCCTAAACCCCATTCTCCTGCCTTCTCCCCGTAACCTTTGACGTCCTTACTGATCAAGAACCTATCAATCTCCACTTTAAAATATTGGTCTCCACAGCCGTCTGTGGCAATGAATTCCACAGATTCACCACCCTCTGACTAAAGAGATTCCCCCTCATTTCTATTCAAAACGTGTGTCCTTTCATTCTGAGGCTGTGACCTCTGGTCCTAGACTCTCCCACTAGTGGAAACATCCTCTCCACGTCCACTCTATCCAGGACTTCCACTATCTGGTGGTTTTCAATTAGATTTTTAGTTTAGTTTAGAGATTCAGCGCGGAAACAGGCCCTTTGGCTCACCGAGTCCGCTCCGACCAGCGATCCCCCCCCCCCCCCCCCCCCCCCCGCACACTAACACTATCCTGCACACACTAGGGATGATTTACACTTACTCCAAGACAATTGACCTACAAACCTGCACGTCCTTGTAGTGTGGGAGGAAACTGGAGATCTCGGGGAAAAAACCCACGCAGGTCACGGGGAGAACGTGCAAACTCTGTACAGACAGCGCCCGTAGTCAGGATCGAACCCGGGTCTCTGCCGCTGTGACGTAGGCAAATGTCGCCCAAGCTCTGAGGGGCTAATGGAACCAGGGGATATGGGGAGAAGGCAGGAACGGGGTACTGATTCTGGATGATCAGCCATGATCACATTGAGTGGCTGGTGCTGGCTCGAAGGGCCGAATGGCCTACTCCTGCACCTATTGTCTGTGTTTCTATGTTTCAACTAACCGTGTGTGTTCTTCTCGCCACCAGACGAGCCGCGACGTGATCTGCGTGATCTTTGCCCTCTTTAACATTGTGTGGACCACGCTGTTCCTGGAGGGTTGGAAACGCCAGAGTGCGGAGCTGGCCTACAGGTGGGGCACTCTCGACCGGCCTGCTGAGCTCATCGAGGAGCCCCGCTCACAGTTCAGGGTAAGGACACGGGAACACTGTGACCACTGGCACGTGGGCGGGTGGGGAATGTAAACGTCCTGGTGGAGTGAATCTGGAATTCACACCGAGCAGTAACCAGCCTGTACTGAAGCCTGTGGTCATTATACACCTCCTCTCCACCCTCCTGCCACCCTCCCTCACCTAGGGTGCATGGCGTGTGCGTGTGTGTGTGTGTGTGTGTGTATGCGTGTGTGTGCTTGTGTGTGTGCATGTGTGTGCTTGTGTGTGTGCTTGTCTGTGTGTTTGTGTGTGTGCGTGTGCCTGTGCATGTGTGTGTGCATGTGTGTATGCGTGTGTGTGTGTGCTTGTGTGTGTGCTTGTGTGTGTGCATATGTGTGCTTGTGTGTGTGCTTGTCTGTGTGTTTGTGTGTGTGCGTGTGCCTGTGCATGTGTGTGCATGTGTGTGTGCATGTGTGTATGCGTGTGTGTGTGTGTGCTTGTGTGTGTGCTTGTGTGTGTGCATGTGTGTGTGCTTGTGTGTGTGCATGTGTGTGTGTGTGCATGTGTGTGTGTGCATGTGTGTGTGCATGTGTGCTTGTGTGTGTGCATGTGTGTGTGTGCATGTGTGTGTGCTTGTGTGTGTGTGCATGTGTGTGTGCTTGTCTGTGTGTGCATGTGTGTGTGCTTGTGTGTGTGTGCATGTGTGTGTGCTTGTGTGTGTGTGTGTGCATGTGTGTGTGTGCTTGTGTGTGCTTGTGTGTGTGCATGTGTGTGTGTGCATGTGTGTGTGCTTGTGTGTGTGTGCATGTGTGTGTGCTTGTCTGTGTGTTTGTGTGCGTGCGTGTGCCTGTGTGTGTACATGTGTGTGTGCATGTGTGTATGTGCTTGTATGTGTGCTTGTGTGTGTGCATGTGTGTTTGCATGTGTGTGCTTGTGTGTGTGCATGTGTGTGTGTGCATGTGTGTGTGTGCATGTGTGTGTGTGCATGTGTGTGTGTGCATGTGTGTGTGCATGTGTGTATGTGCATGTGTGTGTGCATGTGTGTATGTGCATGTGTGTGTGCTTGTCTGTGTGTTTGTGTGCGTGCGTGTGCCTGTGCGTGTGCATGTGTGTGTGTGCATGTGTGTGTGCTTGTCTGTGTGTTTGTGTGCGTGCGTGTGCTTGTGTGTGATGAACATTTGCACACACATGTACATATTTGGCTGGACACAGCCCAGACCGTCACACAAACCAACCTCACTTCCATTGACTCCATCTACACCTCACGCTGCCTCGGCAAGGCCAGCAGCATCATCAAGGACCAGTCTCACCCCGGTCACTCCCTCTTCTCCCCTCTCCCATCGGGCAAGAGGTACAGAAGTGTGAAAACATTCTCCCGATTCTCACCTCCAGATTCAGGGACAGTTTCTTCCCGACTGTTATCAGGCAACTGAACCATCCTACCACCAACTAGAGAGCGGACCTGACCTCCCATCTCCCTCATGGGAGACCCTTGGATTATCTTTAATTGGACTTTATTGGACGTTACCTTGCTTGGTTTAGTTTAGAGATACAGCGCGGATACAGGCCCTTCGGCCCATCGAGCCCGCGCTGACCAACAATCCCCGCGCACTAACACTATCCTACACACACTAGGGACAACGTGTTCACATACACCAAGCCAATTAACCCACAAACCTGCACGTCTTTGGAGTGTGGGAGGAAACCGAAGATCTCGGAGAAAACCCACGCAGGTCACGGGGAGAACGGACAAACTCCGTACAGACAGCGCCCGTAGTTGGGATCGAACCCGGGTCTCTGGCGCCGTGAGGCAGCAACTCTACCGCTGCGCCATCGTGCCGCACCCAAGACAAACTTCCCAGCACGAGAGTCGAACCCGGGCCATCTGGGTGAAAACCAGGAATCCTAAACGCTAGACAACATAGACAATAGGTGCAGGAGGAGGCCATTCGGCCCTTTGAGCCAGCATCGCCATTCAATAAGATCAGGTTCTACTGCAGTTGTACAGGGTCTTGGTGAGACCACACCTGGAGTATTGCATACAGTTTTGGTCTCCAAATCTGAGGAAGGACATTATTGCCATAGAGGGAGTACAGAGAAGGTTCACCAGACTGATTCCTGGGATGTCAGGACTGTCTTATGAAGAAAGACTGGATAGACTTGGTTTGTACTCGCTAGAATTTAGAAGATTGAGGGGGGATCTTATAGAAACTTACAAAATTCTTAAGAGGTTGGACAGGCTAGATGCAGAAAGATTGTTCCCGATGTTGGGGAAGTCCAGGACAAGGGGTCACAGCTTAAGGATAAGGGGGAAATCCTTTAAAACCGAGATGAGAAAAACTTTTTTCACACAGAGAGTGGTGAATCTCTGGAACTCTCTGCCACAGAGGGTAGTCGAGGCCAGTTCATTGGCTATATTTAAGAGGGAGTTAGATGTGGCCCTTGTGGCTAAGGGGATCAGAGGGTATGGAGAGAAGGCAGGTACGGGATACTGAGTTGGATGATCAGCCATGATCATATTGAATGGCGGTGCAGGCTCGAAGGGCCGAATGGCCTACTCCTGCACCTAATTTCTATGTTTCTATCATGGCTGATCATCCACAATCAGTACCCCGTTCCTGCTTTCTCCCCATATCCCTTGATTCCGTTAGCCCTAAGAGCTAAATCTAACTCTCCCTTGAAAACATCCAGTGAATCGGCCTCCACTGCCTTCTGTGGCTGGGAATTCCACAGATTCACAACACTCTGCGTGAAAAGGTTGTTCCTCATCTCAGTCCTAAATGGCCGACCCCTTATTCTTAAACTGTGTGTGACCCCTGGTTCTGGACTCCCCCAACATCGGGAACATTTTTCTTGCATCGAGCCTGTCCAAATCCCTTAAGGGTTTTAGGTGGGAAAGAACTGCAGATGCTGGTTGAAACTAAAGATAGGCACAAAGTGCTGGAGTAACTCAGCGGGACAGGCAGCATCTCTGGAGAGAAGGAATGGGTGACGTTTCGGGTCGAGACCCTTCTTCAGACCCTCGTTAAGAATTGTAAATGTTTCTATAAGAACTCCCTCTCATCCTTCTTTTTCTTTTTTTTTAATAAAATTTTATTAGAGGCATCTGCATATCATAATCCAAACCAGTACAGACTTTGTTTGACGGTTACATATTAAGTATCCAGGTTCCCAGGGACCCAGTTACTAAAGTAGCTGGTGTCCTTCTTTATCTGTTACCTATTAACATTATTTATTCATATTTATAGAATCAAATACACAGGACAAGGTGTTAAGAAGTCCCTTGTGCCAATAGGTGGGGAGCATTTCACGACATTCGTTGATTGTTGAGAGTGGTAGACGCTCAACATCGGTGGGGGGCGGGGGGGGGGGGGGATACGTATATCTTGGCCTGGGTAACCTTCAGGACAGTTGGGCACAGGACACATCAACAGTAGTGTACCCGTGCATCACTGGGTGTTTCAGCCTTTTAACACTATACACCCTCCACAAGGGTGGCCCGCTGCAGGATGATCAGCCCTCAGCGCGTGTCCCGTGTCAAACCGTCCCAAAGATTCACCCTGAAGTACTTGGGGCCCAGCATGGGTACACTAAAGAAAGAAAGAAATTAGAAAAATAGGATAAACTATCAGTCTGAAGAAGGGTTTCGGCCCGAAACGTCGCCTATTTCCTTCGCTCCATAGATGCTGCTGCACCCGCTGAGTTTCTCCAGCAATTTTGTCTACCTTTGATCTTCCAGCGTCTGCAGTTCCTTTTTGAACAATAACTCTCATCCTTCTGAATTTAAGGCCAGTCGACGTGGCCCTGCTATTTGCAGCGTGATGGTTCTAATTCCTCCTTCTTGTCCTTCCTCTCATCAGGGGGTGAAGCGCGTCAGTCCGGTGACGGGCTGCGAGGACTTCTACTACTCGCCGTGGAAGAGGAGGTTGTTCCAGTACTTTGTCAGTCTCCCCGTGTGTCTGTTCGGTCTGTGCTTCGTGTTCCTCACCATGTTAATCTGCTTTGAGCTGCAGGTCAGTAGCGACCCTCCCCACGACCAAGGGGGTGTGTGAGCGCGGGGGGGGTTGTACGCAGTCGTGCCGGTGTCAGGGCGCGCGTGCGTGTCTCGGGCGCCCTCTAATTATCACGCAACGGCCCATCTGAACGGTCGAGAAACATTGGCGTTTAAGAAACAGTCAGACAGGTACATGGACAGGTAGACAAAAATGCTGGAGTAACTCAGCGGGTGCAGCAGCATCTATGGAGCGAAGGAAATAGGCAACGTTTCGGGACGGAACCCTTGAAGGAAATAGGCAACGTTTCGAGCCGAAACCCGGAAGGGTTTCGGCACGAAACGTTGCCTATTTCCTTCGCTCCATATATGCTGCTGCACCTGCTGAGTTTCTCCAGCACTTTTGTCTACCTTCGATTTTCCAGCATCTGCAGTTCCTTCTTAAACAGGTACATGGATAGGACAGGTTTGGAGGGAGATGGCAGGTGGGACTAGTGTAGCTAGGACATGTTGGCCGGTGTGGGAAAGTTGGGCCGAAGGGCCTGTTTCCGCGCTGTATCACTCTATGACGCTATCGAGATCGTCAGGGGAACTGCAGCCACGTTCCTACAGAGATTCCACCGTTTATGCACAATACTGAGTTTAGTTTAGTTTAGTTTAGAAATACAGCGCAGAAACAGGCCCTTCGGCCCACCGAGTCCGCACTGACCAGTGATCCCCGCACCCTACACACACTAGGGACAATTTACACTTATACCAAAGCCAATTAACCTACAAACCTGCACGCCTTTGGAGTGTGGGAGGAAACCGGAGCTCCCGGAGAAAACCCGCGCGGGTCACGGGGAGAACGTGCAAACTCCGTACAGTCAGCACCCGTAGTCAGGATTTGACACCGGGTCTCCGGCGCTGTGAGGCAGCAACTCTGCCGCTGCGCCACCATGCCCGCCACCGTTCTTGAGATGTTCCGTTGCTTTTGTTTCATAAAACCTGCCTTTTGTTTTCCTCTTTTCCAGGAGTTTGTGACGAGTATCAAAGAACTTCCTCGTGTTGTTTCGTACTTTCCCACAGTGTTACTGGCTGTTGTGGTTACAGTTCTTGATGATGTTTACAAGAAAATCGCCTACTGGTTGAACGACATGGGTGAGTACATGTCAGTGGGCACGGAATACACGGAGCGTGCAATGCATCTTCTCCACAGATGCTGCCTGACCCGCTGAGTTACTCCAGCACTCTGTGAAACGTCACCTATCCATGTTCTCCACAGATGCTGCCTGACCCGCTGAGTTACTCCAGCACTCTGTGAAACGTCACCTATCCATGTTCTCCACAGATGCTGCCTGGCCCGCTGAGTTACTCCAGCACTCTGTGAAACGTCACCTATCCATGTTCTCCACAGATGCTGCCTGACCCACTGAGTTATGGTGCAGCAGCATCTATGGAGCTAAGGAAATAGGCAACGTTTCGGGCCGAAACCCTTCTGGAAATAGGCAACGTTTCGGGCCGAAACCCTTCTGGAAATAGGCAACGTTTCGGGCCGAAATCCTTCTGGAAATATGCAAAGTTTCGGGCCGAAACCCTTGGGTTTCGGCCTGAAACGTTGCCTATTTCCTTAGCTCCATAGATGCTGCCTGACCCGCTGAGTTACTCCAGCACTCTGTGAAACGTCACCTATCCATGTTCTCCACAGATGCTGCCTGACCCGCTGACCCGCTGACCCGCTGACGGCTCGAAGGGCCGAATGGCCTACTCCTGCACCTATTTTCTATGAGTTACTCCAGCACTCTGTGTCCGTCTTATGTACAGTTTATGTTGTAACAGGAGAAGCAGCAGAGGTGGATTCGAGGGCGGCACGGTGGCGCAGCGGTAGAGTTGCTGCCTCACGGCGCCGGAGGCCCAGGTTCGATCCCGGCCACAGGTGCTGCCTGTACGGAGTTTGTACGTTCTCCCCGTGACCACGTGGTCTTTCCCCGGGTGCTCTAGATTCTTCCCACATTCCAAAGCCATGCAGGTTTGTAGGTTAATTGGCTTTGGTAAGTTGTAAAATAAAAATTGTCCCTAGTGTGTGGGATAGTACTGGTTTACAGAGTGGTCGCTAGTCGGTGCGTCTAGTTTCGTTTTTTAAACTAGTTTTAGAGATACTGCGCGGAAACAGGCCCTTCGTCCCACCGAGTCCGTGCCGACCAGCGATCCCCGCACTAACACTACCCGACACAGTATAGACAGTTTTACATTCACAACAAGCTAATTAACCTACAAACCTGCACGTCTTTGGAGTGTGGGAGGGAGGTGATGATCTTGGAGAAAACCCACGCGGGTCACGGGGAGAACGTGCAAACTCCGTACAAACCAGTAAGTAAGTAAGTTTATTCACATACAAGGAATTTGCCTTGGTGCTCCGCCCACAAGTAACAACATGACATACCGCGACCCGTAGTCGGGATCGAACTCGTGTCTCTACCTCTACGCCACCGTGCCGCCCCTAGGCAGGTGATGACAGTGGCCCACTCCCACGGGAAGAAGCCCCCCCCCCCCCCCCCCCACTCACATCTCACTCACATTCTTCTCATCTCCTCTCTTCACAGAGAATTACCGTTTACAGAGTGCCTATGAGAAACACCTCATCATTAAACTCGTGTTGGTGAGTATTGTCGTGAAAACGATGGGGCTTTCAGCTGGACGTCAAGGTCCCTCGCTCTCTCTCCTTCAGTTGAGCTTATTGTCACAAGGTACGGTATTGATCAGTACGGGAGTCAGGGGTTACGGGGATAAGGCAGGAGAATGGGGTTAGGAGAGATAGATCAGCCGCGATTGAATGGCGGAGTGGACTTGATGGGCCGAATGGCCTAGTTCTACTATCACTTATGACCATATGGCCTAAGGTGAAAAGGTTTTGTTGCGTGCTAACCAGTCAGAGGGAAGACAATGCATGATTACAATCGAGCCGCCCACAGTGTACAGATACATGATAAAGGGAACAATGTTTAGTGCAAAGTAAAGGCACAAAGCCCATCACGGGCCAAGATACCGTGGGTCCCAGCCCCTGCCCCTCACCGCTCCGTGAAGCTCTTAGCTGAGAGCCCGGGGGTCTGAAGCGAAGGGGCGGCATGGTGGCGCAAGTGGTAGAGTTGCTGCCTCACAGCGCCGGAGACCCGGGTTCGATCCTGACTACGGGTGCTGTCTGTACGGAGTTTGCACGTTCTCCCCGTGACCTGCGTGGGTTTTCTCCGGGTGCTCCGGTTTCCTCCCACACTCCAATGACGTACAGTTTTGTAAGTTGATTGGCTTCGGTAAAAATTGTAAATTGTCCCTAGTGTGTGTGTGTGTGTGTGTGTGTGTAGGATAGTGCTAGTGTGCGGTGTGTGTGTGTGTGTGTGTGTGTGTGTGTAGGATAGTGCTAGTGTGCGGTGTGTGTGTTTGCGTGTGTGTGCCCACTGTAAAATATATTCAAGGATTGGACAGGATAGATGCAGGAAAATGTTCCCCATGTTGGGGGAGTCCAGACCAGCGGTCACACAGTTTAATAATAAGGGGCCGGCCATTTAGGACTGAGAAGAGGAAAAAATTCTTCACTCAGAGAGTTGTGAATCTGTGGAATTCTCTGCCACAGAAGGCAGTGGAGGCCAATTCTCTGGTTGTTTTAAGAGATTGAAGGGAGAGTTAGATAGAGCTCTAGGGGCTAGTGGAGTCAAGGGATATGGGGAGAAGGCAGGCACGGGTTATTGATAGGGGACGATCAGCCATGGTCACAATGAATGGCGGTGCTGGCTCGAAGGGCCGAATGGCCTCCTCCTGCACCTATTTTCTATGTTTCTATGTTTTCAAGAGAGAGTTAGGCGGAATCAAGGGATATGGGGAGAAAGCAGGAACGGGGTACTGATTATGGATGTTCAGCCATGATCATATTGAATGGCGGTGCTGGCTCGAAGGGCTGAATGGCCTACTCCTGTACCTATTTTTCTCTGTTTATAACTGGCTGGGGAAGGGGGGGGGGGGGAGGGATGAGGGTGGGTGAAGACAACTATCGCTGGTGAGGGTAGGGTTTTTACGGGTTGAAGGGGTGATGTAGTAATGATGATCTGGGCTGGGGATGGATAGCCATGGTGTAGATTACTGCCAAGGATAAAATTAGAGGCCGTGGCATTTGACATTCAACCCGCTGGGGAAGGCGAGCAGCTCCAGCCGGCCCTCGTGATTCCCTCAGGCCTGTCTGCCTTGCACCAAACCTGGACAATTCATTCACTTCTCTTTCCACAAGTGTGGGAGACCTCAGAGATACAGTGCGGAGACTGGCTCAAGGTTCCAGGGCCTCTCATCCCTTGCCAACCCCTTTAGACAATAGACAATAGACAATAGGTGCAGGAGTAGGCCATTCGGCCCTTGGAGCCAGCACCGCCATTCACTGTGATCATGGCTGATCATCCCCAATCAGTACCCCGTTCCTGCCTTCTCCCCATATCCCCTGACTCCGCTATCTTTAAGAGCCCTATCTAGCGCTCTCTTGAAAGCATCCAGAGAACCTGCCTCCACCAGACACTCTAGAGGCAGAGAATTCCACAGACTCACCACTCTCTGTGAGAAAAAGTGTTTCCTCATCTCCGTTCTAAATGGCTTACTCCTTATTCTTAAACTGTGGCCCCTGGTTCTGGACTCCCCCAACATCGGGAACATGTTTCCTGCCTCCAGCGTGTCCAAACCCTTAATAATCTTATATGTTTCAATAAGATCCCCTAGACTTTAGAGATACGTTGCGGAAACAGGCCCTTCGGCCCATCGAGCCCGCGACTACCCCGCTCATTAGCATGATCCTGCACACACTAGGGACTATTTTACAATTTTTTACCGAGGCCAATTAACCTACAAACCTGTACGCTTTTGAACTTTGGGAGGAAACCTGCGCAGGTCACTGGGAGAACGTGCAAACTCCGTACAGACAGCACCCGTAGTCGGGATCGAACCCGGGTCTCTGGCGCTGTGAGGCAGCAACTCTACCGCTGCGCCACCGTGCCAGCCTCCTAATTACTATGCCCTATACCTGTGCAGTGCTCATTATAATGTTTTTATTTCATTTCTTCCCAGTTTCAGTTTGTGAATTCCTATCTCAGCCTTTTCTACATTGGTTTCTACCTGAAAGACATGGAACGCCTCAAGGAGGTAAGACCTTCCTTCATCACCATTCACTGTCCACCCACTCTCTGGGCGAACTGGGATAGCACAGGGACAAAGGGCTGAATGGCCTCCTATTGCCGGCAGTTACAGAGTCATAGAGTGACACAGTGTGGAAACAGGCCCTTCGGCCCAACTTGCCCACACCGGCCAACATGTCCCACCTACACGAGTCCCACCTGCCTGCGTTTGGTCCATATCCCTCCACACCTGTCCTATCCACGTACCTGTCTAGCTGTTTCCTAAATGTTTGGGATAGCCCCCGCCTCAACTACCTCCTCCGACTGCTCGTTCCATACACCCACCGCCATCTGTGAAAAGGTTACCCCTCAGATCCCTTTCAAATCTTTCCCTCCTCACCGTAAACCCATGTCCTCTGGTCCTCGATTCCCCTACTCTGGGCAAGACTCTGGGCGTCTACCCGAGCTAGTCCCCTCGTGATTCTGTACACCTCAATAAGATCACACCTCATCCTCCTGCGCTCCATGGAATAGTCCCAGCCTACTCAACCTCTCCCTGGAGCTCAAGCCCTCGTAAATCCTTGTGAACCTTCTCCGCACACTTTCCTGCTAGGCACCATCTTTCCTGTAACATGGTGGCCAAAATGGAGCACCATCCCCTGGACGTGGTGTCACCAATGATGTGCATGACCATCCAAGGGATTGAGGCTGGAGGCGAACCCTGCTTTGGTTTTTCCACACTTGTCCCAGAGTACAGAGGAGATTTACTAGAATGTTGCCTGGGTTTCAGCAACTAAGTTACAGAGAAAGGTTGAACAAGTTAGGTCTTTATTCTTTGGAGCGCAGAAGGTTAAGGGGGGACTTGATAGGGGTCGTTAAAATGATGAGAGGGATAGACAGAGTTGACGTGGATAAGCTTTTTCCATTGAGAGTAGGGAAGATGACATGATTTGAGAATTAAGGGACAAATGTTTAGGGGTAACATGAGGGGGAACTTCTTTACTCAGAGAGTGGTGGCTGTGTGGAATGAGCTTCCAGTGGAAGTGGTGGAGGCAGGTTCGTTTTTTATCATTTAAAAATAAATTGGATAGGTATATGGACGGGAAAGGAATGGAGGGTTATGGTCTGAGTGCAGGTAGATGGGACTAGGGGAGAGTAAGTGTTCGGCACGGACTAGAAGGGCCGAGATGGCCTGTTTCCGTGCTGTAATTGTTATATGGTTATATGGCAATGGGGGGGGGGGGGGGGGCAAGGGATTTTTAAGTCGCTGCGCTTCCTTTCACCTTTCACCTTTCACCTTTCCTGTCTGACCTTCTCTCTCCTCTCTCCTCTGCAGATGTTGCTTGTATTTTCCCTGAGTAAAAGCCTTTTGCGGCAGGTTAAAGATGCCCTCCTGCCTTATGTTGTACTCAAAGTCTATCTCCTCCTCTTCTTCAAGCGCAGCATGATGATCCGGGCATTCACGGTCTGCACACGATGGGTCTCTGGCAAAGTACTGGTGGCTTTGACTTGCCCACTGCATGCCGTGTGTGATACAGGCTCCAGTAGCCCCCCCCCCCCCCCCATGCCATTAACACAATGCTTCCGCACACTGGCTCCTGCCGTCTGACGACTGCTCGGTACATCCCTCAATCCCGCTCCTGCCACCTTTAGAAAGGACTTGAGGAGGAATTTCTTCAGTCAGAGGGTGGTGAATCTGTGGAATTCGTTGCCACAGAGAAGTCCAGGACAAGGGGTCACAGTTTAAGGATAAGGGGGAAATCCTTTAGGACTGGATAGTACTCGCTAGAATTTAGAAGATTGAGGGGGTGTCTTATAGAAACGTACAAGATGCAGGAAGATTGTTCCCGATGTTGGGGAAGTCCAGGACAAGGGGTCATAGTTTAAGGATAAAGGGGAAATCCTTTAGGACCGAGATGAGAAAAACATTTTTTACACAGAGAGTGGTGAATCTCTGGAATTCTCTGCCACAGAATGTAGTTGAGGCCACAGTTCATTGGCTATATTTAAGATGGAGTTAGATGTGGCCCTTGTGGCTAAAGGGATCAGGGGGTATGGAGAGAAGGCAGGTACAGGATACTGAGTTGGATGATCAGCCATGATCATATTGAATGGCGGTGCAGGCTCGAAGGGCCGAATGGCCTCTACTCCTGCACCTATTTTCTATGTTTCTATGTTTCCACTGGTGGGAGAGTCTAGGACCAGAGGTCACAGCCTCAGAATTAAAGGGCGCTCTTTTCGAAAGGAGGTGAGGATGAATTTCTTTAGTCAGAGGGTGGTGAATCTGTGGAACTCATTGCCACAGACGGCTGTGGAGCCAAATCAGTGGATATTTTTAAGGCAGAGATAGATAGATTCTTGATTAGTGCAGGTGTCAAGGGTTATGGGGAGAAGGCAGGAGAATGGGGATAGGAGGGAGAGATCAGCCGTGATCATTGTTACTTTTGTGCAAATATTTCACTCATTGTTCTTTATCTCGCTACATCATCGTCTATGTCTCTCGTTTCTCTTATCCCTAACCAGTCTGAGGAAGGGTCTCGACCCGAAACGTCACCCATTCCTTCTCTCCAGAGGTGCTGCCTGTCCCGCTGAGTTACTCCAGCACGTTGTGTCTATCTTCAGCCGTGATTGAATGGCGGAGTGGACTCGACGGGCCGAATGGCCTAATTCTGCTCCTATAAACTTGTGAACCTGTGGTTATAGAAACATAGAAAGTAGGTGCAGGAGTAGAGGCCATTCGGCCCTTCGAGCCTGCACCATTCGCCATTCAATATGATCATGGCTGATCATCCAACTCAGTATCCTGTGCCTGCCTTCTCTCCATACCCCCTGATCCCTAGCCACAAGGGCCACATCTAACTCCCTCTTAAATAATGGTTATAAGGGGGGTGTTTCTGCGCTGGGCCGTGCAAGGCAGTGGGCGTTGCAAGCAGTAATGTCAGGGGTTTGTGGCACATTGTCGCATGTGAAGGCCTCCTTTGTGCCTTGTTGCTGAACTTGTAGTTTCTAACACAGCCCTCGCCTCAGTCCCAACCACTGTGGCGCGGCATAAAGCATGATTGTGTGATGAATGGATGACTACGAGGCTGTCTGGCCAGTGTGTGTGTGAGCAAGTGGGCTCCCTGTCAGTAGGAGGGGAGAGTATGGGCTGCTTCAAAGCACCGGGGAAAGGAATCCAGCGCAGCATCCAAGGAGTTGTGGGCACGACTTTAACACGAGAATTCAACCCTGCAGGACAGCAAAGCCGAGATTTGCAGTTGTACAGTCACAGATCGCAAGTTGTTGGAGAGAATTAGGCCATTCGGCCCATCGAGTCTACTCCGCTGATCTCTGCCTCCTAATCCCACTCTCCTGCCTTCTCCCCAGAACCCACTCGAATCAAGAATGTGTCTCTATCTCTGCCTTAGAAATATCCACTGACTTGGCCAGCACAGCCGTCTGTGGCCATGAGTTCCACAGATTCACCGCCCTCTGACTGAATAAGTTCCTCCTCACCTCCTTTCTGAAAGATCGACCTTTAATTCTGATCTCCACTTGGTTCAGTTTATCCTGCTGTTGATAGACAATAGACAATAGGTGCAGGTGCAGGCCATTCGGCCCGACGAGCCTATTCAATGTGATCATGGCTGATCATCCACTGCTTGTGCCGAGCAGTGCTGCCGTGTTCACTGGCTGGGTCACCGGCCCGGCTCCTTGCTGCAGTAGTTGCGAGCTCAGGCACGAGCTGCCACCTGCAGTGCGGACTCGGGATTACCCTGAGTCAGCAGTCCTTGGCTCAGGGGGGAGGGGGGAGGGAGAGGGAGGAGAGGAGAGGTGAACCTTCTTCAGACTGAGAGTGTGTGTAAGAATGACCTACTCCTGCACCTATTGTCTATGTCCCTACCATTGAGTGGCGGAATAGACTTAGAGTCATAGAGTGATACAGTGTGGAAACAGGCCCTTCGGCCCAACTCGCCCACACCGGCCAACAATGTCCCAATATTCTCTGGATATTTTCAAGAGAGAGCTAGATAGGGCTCTTAAAGATAGCAGAGTCAGGCGATATATTGAGAGAAGGCAGGAACGGGGTACTGATTGTGGATGATCAGCCATGATCACATTGAATGACGGTGCTGGCTCGAGGGGCCGAATGGGCCTACTACTGCCCCTATTGTCTATTGTCTAGTCCCACCTGCCTGCGCTTGGTCCATATCCCTCCAAACCTGTCCTATCCATGCACCTGTCCAACTGTTTCATAAATGATGGGGTAATCCCGGCCTCAACTATGTCCTCTGGCAGCTTGTTCCATACACTTGATGGGCTGAATGGCCTAATTCTGCAGCTAGAACACGAGCATGAGATGTTACAGTGGGGGGGTTTACCTGTGCGAGGTTGACCAGGTGGTCTTTCTGCTTACAGACTCTGGCCGCCCTGCTGATCACCAGGCAGGTCATCTCCAACATGAAGGAGGTCCTTCGGCCCATCTTCTACGAGAGGTACAAGCAGGGGGACCTCACCCTGCAGGCCCTGGTTGCCAGCGTGAGGAGCCTGTTCCAGGACGTCCCGGACCAGCTCCGGGGGGAAGAGGCTTCGCCCCAGGCGTCTGTGGAGGGGGGGCCAGCGGAGGTGGATGTGGACGTGGACAGGGGCGAGGGGAAGAAGGAGAAGGGTGGGGGCAAGTGTGAGAATGGGGCGTGCGGTGCTCCTGAGGACGAGGAGGAGGAGGAGGGGGGAGGGGGCCAGAGGGGGGAGGAGGAGGAGGATGAGGAGGGGGATGAGGAGGGGGAGAGCATCCTGGACTGTGGGCTGCGTCTCTCCAAGAAGGTCAGCTTCATGGGGGGCGGCCAGGGCCAGGGCCAGGCCTCGGGCTCGGGCAAGGAGCAGCGGGGCTGTGAGATGGAGGGGATGCTGATAGAGGGGATGTTGATGGAGGAGGGTAGCCCCATCTTGGTGGAGCGGGCGGGGGCTGAGGGGGGGCTGGTCTTCCAGCTGTGTGAGCACGACCCCAAGATGGTGGAGGACTACGGCCACCAGGCGGAGGGAGACAAGGAGCTGACCGTCACGCTGAGGGGCCGGGGGAAGGAGCGGGGATCGGAGCGCGCCGACAACACCGACACCACCGGCAACCGGCTGTCCTGGATGGACCCGCCCGATGACTACCACGATGCACCACTCACGCAGGGAGAGATTGAGAGCTGCATGCAGAAATATGAGGTCAGTGGCTGCAGCTGCCTTACACACGCGGTCATTGTGTGTGTGTTACACACGCGGTCAGTGTGGGGCTCTGTTACACACTCACAGTCAGTGTGGGACTCTGTTACACACTCACAGTCAGTGTGGGACTCTGTTACACACTCACAGTCAGTGTGGGACTCTGTTACACACTCACAGTCAGTGTGGGACTCTGTTACACACTCACAGTCAGTGTGGGACTCTGTTACACACTCACAGTCAGTGTGGGACTCTGTTACACACTCACAGTCAGTGTGGGACTACTGCAACTCACTTCTCCTTGGCATCAGCTCCACCTACATCAACCGAATCCAACTGGTCCAGAACGCAGCCGCCCGACTCATCACCCACACCAAATCCTGGCATCACATCACTCCAGTCCTCAAACAACTTCACTGGCTTCCCATCTCCCACCGGATCACCTACAAAATCCTGGTCCTCACCTACAAAGCCCTCCACCATCTGCCCCCCCCCCCCCCCCATATCTCACTGACCTCCTCTCCCCTTACCAACCCTCACGGTCCCTCAGATCCACATCAGCCGGTCTCCTCTCCATCCACAAGTCCAACCTCCGCAGTTTTGGGGACAGAGCCTTCTCCAGGGCAGCTCCCAGGCTCTGGAACTCCCTCCCCCAACTGATCCGCAATTCCGTGTCCCTCACCATCTTCCAGTCCCGCCTCAAGACCCATCTCTTCACCTCTGCCTATCCTTAGCCCCACGTCCCCCTCCCTTTCATCTGTGCATTGAATTGCCTCATATTGTGTTTTGTATTGAATTCTGTCTTTACTTTGTGTACTAGTCATGTCTCTACTATTTATTTCATTCCCCTTACATGTTTTTCCTCTACCTGCTCAATTTTTGTAAGGTGTCCTTGAGACTCTTGAAAGGCGCCCATAAATAAAATGTATTATTATTATTATTATTCCTTCTCTCCACAGATGCTGCCTGTTCCGTTGAGTTACTCCAGCATTTTGTGTCCATCTTCGATTTAAACCAGCACCTGCAGTTCCTTCTTACACATTCTATCTACCTCATTGGTGACCCTAGGACTATCTTGATCGGACTTTGCTGGCTTTACCTTGCACTAAACGTTATTCCATTGTCATGTATCTGTACACTGTAAATGCATCGATTGTAATTATACATTGTCTTTCTGCCACTGGTTCACACGGGACGAGAAGCTTCTCACTGTACCTCGGTCCACGTGACAATGAACTAAACTGATACACACTGACTGCTGGTACAACTGTGCACCAGTCCAATTGCACCCTCTGCTGGACAGACCTGGTGCTGCCTTTAGAAACATAGAAATTAGGTGCAGGAGTAGGCCATTTGGCCCTTCGAGCCTGCACCGCCATTCAATATGATCATGGCTGATCATCCAACTCAGTATCCCGTACCTGCCTTCTCTCCATACCTTCTGATCCCCTTAGCCATAAGGGCCACATCTAACTCCCTCTTAAATATAGCCAATGAACTGGCCTCGACTACCCTCTGTGGCAGAGAGTTCCAGAGATTCACCACTCTCTGTGTGAGAAAAGTTCTTCTCATCTCGGTTTTAAAGGATTTCCCCCTTATCCTTAAGCTGTGACCCCTTGTCCTGGACTTCCCCAACATCGGGAGCAATCTTCCTGCATCTAGCCTGTCCAACCCCTTAAGAATTTTGTAAGTTTCTATAAGATCCCCTCTCAATCTCCTAAATTCTAGAGAGTATAAACCAAGTCTATCCAGTCTTTCTTCATAAGACAGTCCTGACATCCCAGTTGCAGGAAGGAACTGCAGATGCTGGTTTAAACCGAAGACAGACACAAAATGCTGGAGTAACTCAGCGGGACAGGCAGCATCGGAGGAGAGAAGGAACGGGTGACGTTTCGGGTCGAGATTGGGGATGATCAGCCATGATCTCATTGAATGGCGGTGCTGGCTCGAAGGGCCGAATGGCCTACTCCTGCACCTATTGTCTATTGAGACACTCCTTCAGAAGGGTCTCAACCCGAAACGTCACCCATTCCTTCTCTCCTGTTGCTGCTCTCGTCTCCATGGTACAGAAAGGACAGCAGATGAAACACAGCGTAATTATTCAAAGCCAGGGCTAAATAATGGTTTGGTTTGGCTTCAGTTTTAGTTTGATTTATTGTAAGGTGTAACGAGGTACAGTGAAAAGCTTTTATGTTGCGTGCTATCCAGTCAGCGTAAAGACTGTGTCTTTTTACAATCGGGCCGTCCACAGTGTACAGATACAGGATAAAGGGAATAATGTTTAGTGCAAGGTAAAGTCCAGGATAGTCCGAGGGTCTCCAATGAGGTAGATGGGAGGTCAGGACTGCTCTCTAGTTGGTGAGAGGATGGTTTAGTTGCCTGGTAATAGGGCTACACTTTGGAGAAACTGCCTACAATGAGTTGGGATAGCTGAGGTGACAAAATAACTCAGCCCATGCAATGCTGACCAACTCTGCCCTAGTTTGTTTTGCCTTTTGTGCTTCAAAATCCACGTCCGTCCGTGACACGGCGGCGCAGCGTCAGGGCCGCCACCTTGCAGCGTTCCCGCGTTCCATACTAACTACGGGTGCTGTCTATACGGAGTTTGCACGTTCTCCCCGTGACCTGCGTGGGGTTTCGCCTTATTCTGGGGATTGTGAGGAAAGTTTTCATACAACTGAGTGCGTGGAGTTTATCAGTTGTCTTCCTGTGCATGAAGTGACTGCCTCGTCTCCCACATAAGATAACAATACTTCAGAAATTATTTCATTCACCCGGGTTCGATCCCGACTACGGGGTGCTGTCTATGTGGAGTTTACATGTGGGTTTCTTCCGGATGGCTCCGACTTTCCTCCCACATCCTGAAATCATTTGCGTTTGTAAATTGGCCCTCTGTAAATTTCCCCCTCGTGAGCAGTGGATGCTACAGCAAGATAACAGAGAACTATTTTGAAAAGGCGACCTGTGCTGGAAGGAACTGCAGATGCTGGTTTACACCGAAGGTAGAAAAACCAAATGCTGGAGTAACCCAGCGGGACAGGCAGCATCACTGGAGAGAAGGAATGGGCGATGTTTCGGATCGAGACCCTTCTTCAGACTCTCAATCTGAAGACGGGTCTCAAAACCGAAATGTCGCCCATTCCTTCTCTCCAGAGATGCCGCCTGTCCCGCTGAGTTACTCCAGCATTTTTGTGTCTTATCTTGAACAGATGATCGATGGTCGGCATGGACGCGGTGGGCTGAAGGGCCTGTTTCCATTCACCTCTGAAATCAGATCTAGCTCTTAGGGATAACGGAATCAAGGGATATGGGGGGGGGGGGGGAAGCAAGAACGGGGTATTCATTGTGGATAAGATGTTTAAGAAGGAACTGCAGATGCTGGAAAATCAAAGGTAGACAAAAGTGCTGGAAAAACTCAGCTGGTGCATCAGCATCTATGGAGTGAAGGAACGTTGCCTATTTCCTTCGCTCCATAGATGCTGCTGCACCCGCTGAGTTTCGGCCCGAAACGTTGCCTATTTCCTTCGCTCCATAGATGCTGCTGCACCCGCTGAGTTTCGGCCCGAAACGTTGCCTATTTCCTTCCTCCATAGATGCTGTTGCACCCGCTGAGTTTCTCCAGCACTTTTGTCTACCTACTGATTGTGGATGTTCAGCCATGATCATACTGAATGGCGGTGCTGGCTCGACGGGCCGAATGGCCTACTCCTGCTCCTATTTTCTATGTTTCTAAAGTAAAGTAAATCACTGCGGCAATATTGAGACTATCCTGTGCTGATGAAAGTCTGTTTTAATTCAAGATTTTGTTTAAAAATATTTTTAATACAAGAGACAGTGTTCTGGCTTAGTATCTGGCCAGCTTATACAACAATAGTACGTCCGCACTCAGACAATCGGCCTTCACTGACTCCAAATGTAATCCTCTGAATAAAATATTTCCTACATCAGGATTGAGGATGGGAAGCAGGTCTCCAGAGCTTTGCACTAATTCCACATTACATTTACAATTGTCATTTCTTTACACATAGAAACATAGAACATGCAGGAGTAGAGGCCATTCGGCCCTTCGAGCCTGCACCGCCATTCAATATGATCATGGCTGATCATCCAACTCAGTATCCCGTACCTGCCTTCTCTCCATACCCCCTGATCCCTTTAGCCACAAGGGCCACATCTAACTCCCTCTTAAATATAGCCAATGAACTGTGGCCTCAACTACCTTCTGTGGCAGAGAATTCCACAGATTCACCACTCTCTGTGTGAAAAATGTTTTTCTCATCTCGGTCCTAAAAGATTTCCCCCTTATCCTTAAACTGTGACCCCTTGTCCTGGACTTCCCCAACATCGGGAACAATCTTCCTGCATCTAGCCTGTCCAACCTCCTAAAGAATTTTGTACGTTCCTATAAGATCCCCCCTCAATCTTCTACATTCTAGCGAGTACAAACCGAGTCTATCCAGTCTTTCTTCATATGAAAGTCCTGACATCCCAGGAATCACACGACACGATGCAATATGATACAACTTCATTCACCCCCGGAAGGAAAGTGTTGCCGATAGTCACAGGGCACCACAAGCTGCACGGAAACATGAAATTAAAAGTGAAAACAAAAAGAAAAAGACAAGCGACTGTTGTCTGGTTGCCGTGTGCACAGCGCCTTCACCGGAACGAACGAACAAACACAGACTTATCCCCAGGGCAGAGGATTTTAAAACTAGAGTGTCCCCCCCGCCCCTCACCGGATCCCCCTAAAATTACCCCCTCTGGTAATTTTCAGCCCCATTTCCGTAACCGGCCTCCGTCTCCGCGCCAAAGATCCCACAGGATACTAGTGCGGAGACGGGAGCCGGTTACGGAAACATCCTAGTAAAAATAAAACTTATTTGGTAAAAATCTTCTCCTCATTTTCAGAATTTAAATTTATTAACACAAACTGTTCCCCCGCAACGTTGATTACACTGCGAGTCGGGTCGGATTGGATCGGGCTAAGGAAATGGATGAAAAAAAGGCCCACGTTCCGCTCCGTTGAGTACTACACGTCAGCCCATTGCATTTAGCAGGAGTGGTCTATCTTGCTCCGCTATAGGGTCTTTGGTACCCCCCCCCCCCCCCCCGCCCCCCATGCCGGGTCCCCATTGTCTTCCTCTCTCCCCCTCCCACATGCTCATCGACCACTGATCGTGAGTCGATCGCGAGGCCCCACAGCCACCGTCAAGGCTCCCACTGCCAACGAGGCTCCCACTGCCAACGAGGCTCCTCCGCCACCGAAGGCAGGAGAATGGGATTAGGAGGGCGAGGTAGATCATCCTTGATTGAATGGAGGTGTAGACTTGATGGGCCAAATGGCCTAATTCTACCCCTATCTCTTATGCCCAAGTCGGGGCAGCCCGGCCAGAGGGAGAAGCGACGCCCAAGTCGGGGCGGCCCGGCCAGAGGGAGAAGCGACGCCCAAGTCGGGGCGGCCCGGCCAGAGGGAGAAGCGACGCCCAAGTCGGGGCGGCCCGGCCAGGGGGAGGTACGGTGCCCATGTCGGGGCGGCCCAGCCCGAGGCTGAAGACGGCACGATACTCACGTGAGGGTGGCTGGGACGGTGTTCTGGCGGTGGTGGCCTGAGTCCGGGGTTCGGCCGCGGGCCAGCGGCTGCGTCTGCAGGACTGGTGGGCGGCAGCTTCGACCACCCCGGGCCGCGGTGTTTGAGCCGCGGGACTGATTTATAACATCGCCCGGGGGGTATCGTCTCAGCGCAGAGGGAGAAGAGGAGGGAAGAGACTGCAGACCTAAGACTTTTGCCTCCATCACAGTGAGAAGATGCTGGGTGGACTCACTGTGGTGGATGTTAATATGTGTTTATTGTTGTTTTTATTGTATTATATATGTGACTGCTGCAATTTCGTTCAGACTTAATAAAGTACCATAGCATACTCCACAGCCGTCTGTGGCAATGAATTACACAAATTCACCTCCCCTCTTCCTCCCCCTATTTTGTTCCCTCATCCTGCAGAAACATCGCGTTTCTTTCCGTCATTCATCCTTCTTTCCCTTCTTCCCGTTCACCTCTCCGTGTCTGACACTTCCCTCCATTTCTCTGCAGGACACTTTTCAGGATTACCAGGAAATGTTCATCCAGTTTGGCTACGTGGTGCTCTTCTCCTCCGCCTTCCCCCTCGCGGCCATGTGCGCCCTCATCAACAACGTCATCGAGATCCGCAGCGATGCCTTCAAGCTCTGCACAGGATCCCAGAGGCCCTTCGGCCAGAGGGTGGATAGTATTGGCCAGTGGCAGGTAGGACTGACATCTGCATGGGTCCGAAGATAGACACAAAAATCTGGAGTAACTCAGCGGGTCAGGCATAGAAACATAGAAAGTAGGTGCAGGGGTAGGCCACTCGGCCCTTCGAGCCAGCACCGCCATTCAATATGATCTTGGCTGAACATCCAAAATAAGTACCCCGTTCCTGCTTTCTCCCCATATGAATTTTGCCAACACCAATTAATCTACAAACCTGTACGTCTTTGGAGTGTGGGAGTAAACCGGAGCACCAGGAGAAAACCCACGCAGGTCACGGGGAGAACGTACAAACTCTGTGCAGACAGCACCCGTAGTCAGGATCGAACCCGGGTCTCTGGCGCTGTGAGGCAGCAATTCTACCTCTGCTCCATGGAAGTATTCCTGAGCCCACTGGGCTGACGCAGGATGGCGAGGGTGGATTCGCGCTTTCAGTTCAGTTTATTACCACGTGTACCGATGTACGGTGAAAATCCGTCATTGCTCGCTAACCAGTCAGCGGAAAGACAATACAATGAAGATGCAATTCGGTGTTTTAAAACAATATATCAGGAGCCTACAGCTAGGATTAAGGTAAATGGAAACATATAAAAAAATGGGCTGAAAGATGGCAGATGGAGTTTAATGCTGATAAATGTGAGGTGTTACACCTTGGCAGGACAAATCAAAATAGGACGTACATGATAAATGGTAGGGAATTGAAGAATACAGTTGAACAGAGGGATCTGGGAATAAACGTGCATAGTTCCTTGAAGGTGGAATCTCATATAGATAGGGTGGTAAAGAAAGTTTTTGGTATGCTAGCCTTTATAAATCAGAGTATTGAGTATAGAAGCTGGGATGTAATGTTAAAATTGTACAAGGCATTGGTGAGACCAAATCTGGAGTATGGTGTACAATTTTGGTCGCCCAATTATAGGAAGGATGTCAACAAAATAGAGAGAGTACAGAGATTTACTAGAATGTTGCCTGGGTTTCAACAACTAAGTTACAGAGATAGGTTGAATAAGTTAGGTCTTTATTCTCTGGAGCGCAGAAGGTTAAGGGGGGACTTGATAGAGGTCTTTAAAATGATGAGAGGGGTAGACAGAGTTGATGTGATCAAGCTTTTCCCTTTGAGAATAGGGAAGATTCAAACAAGAGGACATTACTTCAGAATTAAGGGACAGAGGTTTAGGGGTAACATGAGGGGGAACTTCTTTACTCAGAGAGTGGTAGCGGTGTGGAATGAGCTTCCAGTGGAAGTGGTGGCGGCAGGTTCGTTGGTATCATTTAAAAATGAATTGGATAGGCATATGGATGCGAAGGGAATGGAGGGTTATGGTATGAGTGCAGGCAGGTGGGACTAAGGGAAAAAAGTTGTTCGGCACGGACTTGTAGGGCCGAGATGGCCTGTTTCCGTGCTGTAATTGTTATATGGTTATATGGTTATATGGTTATATCAAAAAGGATCCAGTTAGAGAGGGGCACAAGGCAAGGATGCTGTCTTTCTCCTACTCTCTTCGTTTTGTATATTGAACCCTTAGCACAAGCAATAAGGCAGAGAGAAGACCTGCAGGGGGTCCAAATAGGGGGGAAAGAACATATAATTGGTCTTTTCGCTGATGATATCATTATTTTTCTTGAACGACCAGATATATGTCTCCCAAATCTAATGAACCTATTTGAAACATATGGATACTACTCAGGGTATAAATTGAATATAACAAAAACACAAATTCTTTCATTCAATTATTCATCATCCCAACAAATCAGAGATGCATATAATCTGAAATGGAACTCTAAAACGATGCAGTATCTTGGTGTAACTATAACCAAAACACTTTCCAACTTGTTTGAAACTAATTATAACAAAATTGAAGAAAACATCAAAAAGGATGTTGAGAGGTGGTCGCCCCTTCCTCTAGACTTCAGTGCCAGAATACAAACGGTAAAAATGAATATCCTACCTAAACTACTATATTTATTCCAATCTCTCCCAATTAATGTCCCCCGGGATAAATTCATAGCCTGGGATAAAATGATCTCTAGATTCATTTGGATTAGCAAAAAAACAAGAATAAAATTAACAACACTTCAACTGCCGAAAAGCAAGGGTGGAATGGCTTTACCAAATCTGAAGAAATACTTTCATGCAGCTCAACTCAGACCTCTGGCTTGTTGGTGTAGACCTGATTATGAATCTCGATGGAAAGAAATGGAAAGGGAGATACAGGGTTACCAGACCCAGATTTTGGTGGGAGACAAATATCTGAGAGGGGCTTTGAAACATGCTATGGATCCAATAGTAGCATTTACGTTAGAAATATGGAATGTTATAGTGGAAAAATACAAATTAAAAAGAGGGGTTCACGCATTGAAGTGGTTCGCATATGACTCAAAGTTTAAGCCAGGGGTGTATGATTCAAAGAATGGGCACAAAAAGCCATAACGGCAATGTATACAGTTTCAGAAAATGGCGAGTTTATGAGCTTCCAAGATTTAAAGTCAAAGTATGGTCTCGAAAACAAAGATTTTTTTAGATACTTGCAATTAAGAGACTACTTTACAAAAGAGATAAGGCCAGAACTAGATGAAACTTCAAATAATGTGATCAAGGTGATTGTGGATGCATACAAACAGAAGGGGTCTCGGGTCATCTCTGCTTTCTACCAAGCTCTGGTGGAAAGTGGGGGAGAATCAACGCTCTACATAAAAACAAAATGGGAAGCAGAATTAAAGATTCAAATAACAGAAGAAGAATGGTATCAAATGTGTGAAACACAATGTTCATCCACAAGCTCACTAGTATGGAGAGAATTTTGCTGGAAGAATCTATCTCGCTTTTTTATAACACCCAAAATAAAAAGCAGCCAACTTGCTGTCCAACAACACTGTTGGAGGCTGTGTGGGAGTACGGAGGCAGACCACTCGCATATTTTCTGGAACTGTGTAAAGATAAGGCCATACTGGGAAAATGTTAATGTAGCTGTAAATAATATCTTGGGTTATAAAATCCCAAATACCTGCCCTGTGATGTATCTGGGGCGTATTAAAGATAGTGTAAAAAAAGAAGATACATATTTGATTAAAGTTTTGCTTGCAGCCCACCTTTGCCTGTGTGTGAATGTGTGTGAGTGATTGGTGGTGGTCGGAGGGGCCATAGGCGCAGATTGGCAGCCACGCTTCCGTCAGTCTGCCCCAGGGCAACTGTGGCTACAGAAGTAACTTACCACCACCGAGTGTGACTGAGGAGTGAATGAATAATGCGATGTAAAGCGCCTTGAGTATTAGAAAGGCGCTATATAAATCCCATCCATTATTATTATTATTACCAGGCAGTGGCTTAATGAAAAAAGTCCAAAACAGGAACAGTGGTTGGAAATTGTGCGAGACATCTTTAAAATTGACATATTCCTTGAGAGTCAAGGAGAATTCATTTGAGAAGATCTGGGGGAAATGGACCGTTTATTTGAGCCATGACCAATTAGATAAATGCCGAGCTAGATATGGGAAGATTGCGTTATATAGAACTAGATGGTATGTTTGTGTGAATGTTGAATTATCTCCAATAACTAATCAATGTAATGGTTTTTCTTTTTTTAATTTGGTAAATGAACCACACGGTCTTATTCCAATTTTTTAATCTATTTACTTTTCCCCCCCCCCATCTACTTATTTTTTTATTTTGATTGCTGTTTTTCTTACTTTGTTTTATTTATGGTGATGGTGTTGCACTGTTTTGAAAATATCTCTTAAAAATCAATAAAAATTTAAGTGAAGAAAAAAAAAAAAAAGAAAGACAATACATGATTGCAATCGAGCCGTCCACAGTGTACAGATACAGGATAAAGGTGTTTAAGAAGGAACTGCAGATGCTGGAAAATCGAAGGTAGACAAAAGTGCTGGAGAAACTCAGCGGGTGCAGCAGCATCTATGGAGCGAAGGAAATAGGCAACGTTTCGGGCCGAAACCCTGAAGGAAATAGGCAACGTTTCGGGCCGAAACCCTTCCGGGTTTCGGCCCGAAACGTTGCCTATTTCCTTCGCTCCATAGATGCTGCCGCACCCGCTGAGTTTCTCCAGGAAGTTTCTGCAGGAAGATTGCTCCCGATGTTGGGGAAGTCCAGGACAAGGGGTCACAGCTTAAGGATAAGGGGGAAATCCTTTAAAACCGAGATAAGAAGAACTTTTTTCACACAGAGAGTGGTGAATCTCTGAAACTCTCTGCCACAGAGGGTAGTCGAGGCCAGTTCATTGGCTATATTTAAGAGGGAGTTAGATGTGGCCCTTATGGCTAAGGGGATCAGAGGGTATGGAGAGAAGGCAGGTACGGGATACTGAGTTGGATGATCAGCCATGATCATATTGAATGGCGGTGCAGGCTCGAAGGGCCGAATGGCCTACTCCTGCACCTAATTTCTATGTTTCTATGTTTCCAGCATTTTTGTCTACTTACTGATTGCGGATGTTCAGCCATGATCACATTGAATGGCGGTGCTGGCTCAAAGGGCCGAATGGCCTAATCCTGCACTTATTTTCTATGTTTCCAAATTAAATCACTGCGGCAATATTGAGACTTCCGGGTTTCGGCCCGAAACGTTGCCTATCTCCTTCGCTCCATAGATGCTGCTGCACCCGCTGAGTTTCTCCAGCACTTTTGTCTACAGGATAAGGGACAATGTGTTGGTACACTGGACTGTACACTGGGCAAAGCTCCCGACTATAAGCTGGATCAGTTTGTACTGGACAGGACAAACAGAAGCTTGTTCCTTGAAGATGGCGTCACGGGGAGATGGAGTGGTCAAAAAGGCTTCTGGCACATTGGCCTTCATCAGTCAGAGTATTGAGTGCAGAAGTTGGTGGGCCACATTTAGAGCATTGTGTTCAGTTCTGGGCACCATGTTATAGGAAAGATGTTGTCAAGCTGGAAGATTTACAGGGATATCATCAGAACTGGAGGGTGTGAGCTACAGGGAGAGGTTGGGGCAGACTGGGACTCTATTCCTTGGAGCGCAGGAGGATGAGGGGCGATCTTATAGAGGTGTACAAAATCATGAGAGGAATAGATCAGGTAGACGCACAGAGTCTCTTGCCCAGAGTAGGTGAATCGAGGACCAGAGGACATAGATTTAAGGTGAAGAGGAAAAGATTCATTAGGAATCTGAGGGGTAACTTTTTCACACAAAGGGTGGTGGGTGTATGGAACGAGCTGCCAGAGGAGGTAGTTGAGGCTGGGACTATCCCAACGTTTAAGAAACAGTTAGACAGGTACATGGAGAGAGGACAGGTTTGGAGGGATATGGACCAAACACGGGCAGATGGGACTAGCGTAGTTGGGACATGTTGGCTGGTGTGGGCAAGTTGGGCTGAAGGGCCTGTTTCCAAGATGTATCACTCTAGGACTCTATCCAGGCCTCAGTGCTCTGCTCCCTACATCAAAGGCCGTCTTTATCAATAGCATGAAAAGCCGGTGACCCAGTGTTGCCGCCCAGGCCTGGCGGTGGTCTTGTGCTTCATGGCCCGTTCTTGAGTGAGATGATTGGGAGAAGCGGAGACCTTTGATTGATGAATGAATGAATGAAGTTTACTGGCCAAGTATTCACATACAAGGAATTTGCCTTGGTGCTCCGCCCACAAGTGACAACATGACATAGTGACAGTTAGGAATGACGCATACAACATTAATAATAAAACATCATCGATTATCGGGCAAGATCATCTCTGACCCCTCTCACCCTGGCCACAAACTCTTTGAATCATTTCTCTCTGGAAGGCGACTCCGGACTGTCAAAGCTGCCACAGCCAGACATAAAAACGTTTTTATCCACGAGTAGTTGCTCTACTCAATAACCAAAAATCTGTAGCCTCCTTTGATCTGGTATTTTGTTGGTTCACATTGACCGGTTCTAGGTAAATTCCACCACGGTATATTCCACCATGGTAAATTCCACCACGGTATATTCCACCATGGTAAATTCCACCAGAGTAAATTTAAAAAAGGAACTCCCACCGCAAAATTTTTAATATAATTTGGGATAAAGAAAGAAAAATAATAAATTTTAGCTCACATTTTATTCTGACATTAGGATAAAAAATAACAGCGAGTACATTAAAAAAGCAGTTATGAAAAAAAAGTTCAATTTATTTAAAGAAAATTCTCTTAAGACAAATTGCGTGCAATACTTCTTAAAAATTGCAGAGGGTTTTCATTTTGATAATCTTGAACTAGCTTCTTCGGTTCTAGGTAAATTCCACCACGGTAAATTCCACCAAATTAAAAATTCAACAATCGAGTCACGTGGTGGTGGTGGAATTTACCGTGGTGGTGGAATTTACCGTGGTGGAATTTACCGGTCACCGCTTGACCAATGGTGTTTTATCATTAATGTTTTATTATTATGAATGTTTAGTGTTTTCTGAGTCATTCGTAACTGTCACTGTATGTCATGTTGTTACTTGTGGGCGGAGCACCAAGGCAAATTCCTTGTATGTGAATACTTGGCCAATAAACGCACTTAATTACTTATTAAACATGTGAATTAAATAAATGAGGTCCCCATTGACAAGTTGCATTGTTGACCCCTTATTCCCCAGAACGTGATGGAGGCCATGGGAGTTCTGGCCATCATTGTCAACTGCTATCTCATCGGTCAGTGCGGTCAGCTGCAACGCCTCTTCCCCTCGCTCAGCTCGGAGATGGCCATCGTCCTCGTGGTCATCCTGGAGGTAGGTCAGGGGGAGCGGGCCGGGCAGGTCCAAGGGTCGTGAGAGGTAGGCAATGAGGAGAGTGTCGGGGCTGTGGGGGCGGGGCGGGGATTGGCAGGTTCTTGATCAGCGTGGGGGTCACGGGGAGATTAACGTGAAGAATGAGGAAGGAATGACATGACCCTTAATAGCAATGATATACAGAGGGGTCTTGTTCATAGCTTAGTGAAGGTGCCAGCACAAGTAGATAGTGGTAAAGAAGGGATATGGTATGCTTGCCTTCATCGCTAGAAGCATCGAATATGTCAAAAAGTTAAGATGCAGATCTATAGTAAATGGGGTTGAGAGGGAAAGATAGGTCAGCCATGATTGAATGGCGGAGTAGACTTGATGGGCTGAATGGCCTAATTCTGTATTACAGGGTGGGGGTGCAGCGTGTTTCAATGGTAGTGAGGGGTGTATCAGTGAGGGGTATAGGGTGTATCAGTGTAACAGGCAGGGTGCAGGGGGCACGGTGCAGGGGGCAGGGTATCATGGGGCAGGGTATCAGGGGGCAGGGGGCAGGGGGCAGGGGGCAGGGTATCAGGGGGCAGGGGGCAGGGTATCAGGGGGCAGGGGGCAGGGGGCAGGGTATCAGGGGGCAGGGGGCAGGGTATCAGGGGGCAGGGATCAGGGGGCAGGGTATCAGGGGGCAGGGTATCAGGGGGCAGGGGGCAGGGTATCAGGGGGCAGGGGGCAGGGTATCAGGGGGCAGGGGGCAGGGGGCAGGGTATCAGGGGGCAGGGTATCAGGGGGCAGGGGGCAGGGGGCAGGGTATCAGGGGGCAGGGTATCAGGGGGCAGGGGCAGGGTATCAGGGGGCAGGGGGCAGGGTATCAGGGGGCAGGGGGCAGGGGCAGGGTATCAGGGGGCAGGGTATCAGGGGGCAGGGGGCAGGGTATCAGGGGGCAGGGTGCGGCCACTGAGAACTGTCTAACGCTGTGTTTCCTGTATCGGGCAGCACTTTGCCTTCCTGCTGAAGTACGTGCTCCAAGTGGCCATCCCCGATGTTCCCGCCTGGGTAGCAGAGGAAATGGCAAAGCTGGAGTATCAGCGACGGGAGGCTTTCAAGGTAAGTGTTGGATATGTAACAGTGTGGGTGAGGAGTGTGTACGTGCTACACTGAGTTATTCCAGCACTGTGTGTGTGTCAGTGTGTGTGTGTGTGTCAGTGTGTGTGTGTCAGTGTGTGTGTGTGTGTGTGTCTGTGTCAGTGTGTGTGTGTGTGTGTGTCTGTGTTAGTGTGTGTGTCAGTGTGTGTGTCAGTGTGTGTGTGTCAGTGTGTGTGTGTGTGTTAGTGTGTGTGTCAGTGTGTGTGTGTGTCAGTGTGTGTGTGTCAGTGTGTGTGTGTGTCAGTGTGTGTGTGTGTGTCAGTGTGTGTGTGTGTGTGTGTGTGTGTGTGTGTCAGTGTGTGTGTGTGTCAGTGTGTGTGTGTGTCAGTGTGTGTGTGTGTCAGTGTGTGTGTGTGTGTGTCAGTGTGTGTGTGTGTGTGTGTGTGTGTCAGTGTGTGTGTGTGTGTCAGTGTGTGTGTGTGTGTCAGTGTGTGTGTGTGTGTTAGTGTGTGTGTGTGTGTGTCAGTGTGTGTGTGTGTTAGTGAGTGTGTGTGTGTGTGTGTGTGTGTGTGTGTGTGTCAGTGTGTGTGTGTGTGTGTGTGTGTGTGTGTGTGTGTGTGTGTGTGTGTGTCAGTGTGTGTGTGTGCTGAGTTATTCCACCACTATGTGTGTGTGTTGTAGAGACACGAGCGGCAGGCCCAGCAACGTTACCAGCAGCAGCAACGCCGTCGTCGTGAGGAGGAGAAGCAGCGTCAGGACCAGCGGGAGAGTTCGGGAAGCCGCAGGGACCGTGACGGTGGCCGGGACGAGGGGAGAGGCGGTGGTGGCGGCAGTGGCTCCGCTCCGGGCTCCAGCTCCGGCTCCGGCCAGTCCGAGGCACCGTGTGGCCGGGGCGGGGGTCGGTCCAGGCCGGGCTTGACCGGTGACAAAGCCAAGCGGCCGAGCTCGCTGCTGGCGGCCAACAACGTGCTGAAGCTGAAGCACATGATGCCGCTGCAGGCGGGCAAGATGCTGGCGGGGGCCAGCGGCTCCGGGACGGGGAAAGCCCCCTCCGCCCCCCCCCACTCCCTGGCCCCCAGCGACAGCAAACTCCCCGCCTTCCTCACCTTCAGGTTCCTCAAGTCCCCCCCGGCCCCAGGAGACAAGGCTCTCTCCCCCACAAAACCCTTCGGCCCCGGAAAACTCTTCAACTTCTCCAAGTCCGAGCCTGGCGACGGGGGCGACAAACCTACCCCCGCCCGCTCACACCTCAACGGTATGCCCGAAGACAGCGGAGCCCCCTCCCCTCCTCCTCCTGCCCCCACCAGCCCCAAACGCTGAGAGATCCTCTCCCCATCTCCCCCCTCCCTCTCTCCATCTCCCCTCCCTCTCCCCTTCTCCCCCTATCTCTCTCCTCCCCCTCTCTCCCCTCCCCTCCCTCTCTCCCCTCCCCTCCCTCTCCCCTCCCCTCCCCCTCTCCTTCTCCCCCTCTCTATCTCTTCTATCTCCTCCCCTTCCTCTCCCCCCCCCCCCCCCCCCGAACGTGTTGGGCTCTGTAGCCGGTGGGATTATTTGGGGGAGATCTCCCGCGCTGATCCAGCTTCTTCTCTCATTATCACTTTGTTAAAAAAATATTCAGGGATAGAAATCTGTGTTTGCTAAACAGAATTCTCATCATCTCTTCAGGTTTTTATACAACATGGTCAAAGAGGGAGGGGGGGGGGGGGGGGGGGAGGGGACTCTTGGTTTACCAAACGCTGCAATCTTTTGCTTTTTAAAAAAAGTTGTGGGGATAACTTTTAAAGTCAACTTTGCGGCTCGGCGGCTCTGGGAAGGAGATGGATGGGAAAGAGATGGATGGGAACGCCATGGATGGGAACGGCATGGATGGGAAGGAGATGGATGGGAACGCCATGGATAGGAATGGCATGGATGGGCTTTACACAATGAACCCGTCACCAGCCACACCTCGTTTTGCAAAGTCTGGCTAAACTCCAGTCCTAGTACCACTGGTAAAGATTGAATTTGAACCATTATGGGCAGTTCACACAGGGAGGGAGGGAGAGAGAAGGAGAGAGAGGGTGGGGAGGAGAGAGAGAAGGAGAGAGAAGGGGGGGGGGGGGTGGGGGGTGGAGTGATTGTGTGGTCAATACTGTTTGAAATGGGGTTCCCTGGATTCTGCAAAGCCTAGCCTTGGGCAGAACTGTATTGGTGCAGCGGTAGAGTTGCTGCCTCACGGCCCCAGAGACCCGGCTGTGGCCCTGACCACGGGTGCTGTCTGTACGGAGTTTGTACGTTCTCCCGGTGACCGCGTGGGTTTTCTCCGGGAGCTCCGTTTTCCTCCCACATCCCAAAGACGTGCGGGCTTGTAGGTTAATAAAGCGGAGGTTGGCAGGTTATTGATGAGTGCGGGTGTCAGGGGTTACGGTGAGAAGGCAGGAGAATAGGGTTGAGAGGGAAAGATCGATCAGCCATGATTGAATGGCGGAGTAAATTCGATGCCTAATTCTGTTCCTATTACGGATGATCTAAAGAGAGTCTAGCCCAAGGAACGTGATCTCGGGATGAGGGATCGGACGTTTTGGACTGAGCTGAGGAGCATTTCCCATCTTGAGTGATTGAGAATCCGTAGAATTCTCTGTTCCAGATGGGGTTCCTGTCTAGTTGGAAAGATATTTGGACAGGTACATGGGCTTGTGCACTCTGGAGTTTAGAAGGATGAGAGGGTTTCTCATTGAAACATATAAGATTGTTAAGGGCTTGGACAAGTTAGAGGCAGGAAACATGTTCCCGATGTTGGGGGAGTCCAGAACCAGGGGCCACACACAGTTTAAGAATAAGGAGTAAGCCATTTAGAATGGAGACGAGGAAACACTTTTTCTCACAGAGAGTGGTGAGTCTGTGGAATTCTCTGCCCCAGGCGTAGAGGGATATGGGCCAAACGCAGGCAAGTGTGACTAGTGTAGATGCGGCATGTTGGTCGGTGTGGGCAGGTTGGGCTGAAGGGCCTGTTTCCATGTCCCGTGACTCCATGAGTGTTTTCCACAGTGAGAGCAAACGGGCTGGACTTTGGGAAACAAGTCAGTGGAATGGACGTAAAGGATTGAACAGGAGGGCTAGCTCGATGGGCCGATTGGCCTCCTGCGTGCAGTGAGCTCAGATTCCCTTGTGTATGACTGCTGGACGAAGGGCTATCTCAGGAGGTCCTTGATCAGAGTGGGCCATGGCCCGCCAGTCTCTGAGGCGGAGACAAGAGTCTTGGCTTGCCAGCTCCCAATGCATGTACATTGGTGGTAGACAAAAATGCTGGAGAAACTCAGCGGGTGCAGCAGCATCTATGGAGCGAAGGAAATAGGCAACGTTTCGGGACGAAACGTTGCCTATTTCCTTCGCTCCATAGATGCTGCTGCACCCGCTGAGTTTCTTAAACATTTTTGTCTACCTTCGATTTTTCAGCATCTGCAGTTCCTTCTTAAATGCATGCACATTGGTTCCAGATCTTAACCATGTAACCATATAACAATTACAGCATGGAAAACAGGCCATCTCGGCCCTTCAAGTCCGTGCCGAACACTTATTTTCCCCTAGTCCCACCTACCTGCACTCAGACCATAACCATCCATTCCTTTCCCCGTTTTCCCACCCTCCTCCATATGTTCCTGCATCCCTCGCAAGTACTTTAACGAGCAATTTATCGTAACTGATCGAAGAATATAAATAAGAAAACTCCATTCTATTTAGAGGATCTCATGTGGAACCTGCCAGGGGGTTATGGTGGTGAATCGGTGGAACTCGTTGCCACTGAAGGCCAAGTGGAGGTCAAGTCAGTGGATATTTTTACAGCAGAGATTGATTATATTCTTGGTCAGTACGGGTGTCAGGGGTCAGAAGGCAGGAGAATGGGGTTGAGAGGGAAAGATAGATCAGCCATGATTCAATGGCGGAGTAGACCTGATGGGCCGAATGGCCTAATTCTGCTCCTATCATCTGCTGCACGTTCTGAGGATTGGTTACAATAGACAATAGGTGCAGGAGTAAAGGCCATTCGGCCCCTTCGAGCCAGCACCGCCATTCAATGTGATCATGGCTGATCATCCCCAATCAGTACCCAGTTCCTGCCTTCTCCCTATATCCCCTGACTCCGCTATTTTTAAGAGCCCTATCCAGCACTCTCTTGAAAGCATCCAGAGAACCGGCCTCCACCACCCTCTGAGGCAGAGATTGCCACACTCACAACTCTCTGTGAGAAAAAGTGTTTCAATTCATGGTTGTTCAATGGAAAAGGGATACTAAGATCATTAAGGAAATAGATGGATGGGTTGTAGGTATCGAGGCAAAGTTGGATAGATCATGCCACAGATGCTGCCTGTCCTGCTGAGATACTCCAGCATTTTGTGTCTACCTTCAGGCTAGTTTAGTTTCTTATTGTCATGTGTGTCGTGGAACAGTGAAAAACGTTTTTGTTGTGTGCTATCCAGTCAGCGAAACGACGATACATGATGAATGTATAGGCAATACATGCTAATCAAGCTGTCCACAGTGTACAGATACAGGATAAAGGGAATACCGTTTAGTGCAAGATAGTATAGTCGCAGCATGGTGGCGCAGCGGTAGAGTAGCTGCCTCACGGCGCTAGAGACCCGGGATCGATCCCGACTACGGGTGCTGTCTGTACGGAGTTTGCACGTTCTCCCCGTGACCTGTGTGGGTTTTCTCCAAGATCTTCCGTTTCCTCCCACACTCCAAAGACACGCAGGTTTGTAGGTTAATTGGCTTGGTGTATGTGTACCTTGTCCCTAGTGTGTGTGTGTAGGATAATGTTAATGTGTGTAACAGGGTCGGTGTGGGCCGAAGGGCCTGTTTCCGCGCTGTATCTCTAAACTAAACTAGTCCAATTAAAGAAAGTTCGAAGGTCTCCAATGAGATGGATGGGAGATCGGGACCGCTCTGTAGTTGGTGAGCTGCTCCAGTTGGTGCTGGGATTGACGTGGGGAGCTTGTCCTTGGAGAGGAACACAAGGTTTTTCCATATAGGACATACTGGTAGCAGCATTGGGCACAGAGATGGACATCCTGTTGTGTTCAAGACCAACTGAACCAAACTGACACCAGTATTAGACAATAGGTGCAGGTGTAGGCCATTCGGCCCTTCGAGCTAGCACCGCATTCTGGCAATCCGTACTATAGACGCGACCATCACCTAAACATTAAATGGTGGGGGGGTTTAGTTGAAGGGGATACAGCTGGATTGACAGCAATTTGACTATCAGTAAGCAGGGTGTAGATGGATACAACACACTGCAGTAACTCAGCATCTCTGGGGGAAAGGAATAGATGATGTTTCGGTCCGAGACCCTTCTTCAGACCCGACCCGAAACGTCACCTATTCCTTTCCTCTAGAGATCCTTGCTCCAGCAGTCCTGAACTACTATCTATCTCATTGGAGATCCTCAGACTATCTTTGATTCAACTGTATTGGCTTTATAGAATCATGTAGCATTGTTACAACATTTTGAGATTTTAAAAATCAAGTCTTTAATTTATCCCATCAGATAAAGCATAAAAATAAGTTTAATTTGACACCTAATTCACTTTCATATCTTCAGTATTAAAAAGGTTATGGCCATTTTCATACTCGGAAATTGGCATCTTGTTCCCTATTGCTTTTTCATTGACTTAACACAAAAGCTGTGATCGAGGACAGTCAAAAGCCCATAACTTTCTTAAAATTTAAGAGAACTGAAATACATTTTCAGTTATTATAGATTGAAGCATTCTGAAACAAATATGAATCAATCTTACTTAGATGTCTTGAAATTAAAGCATATAATTAGTTAGTTACCTAATTGTAGCTAATTACAAAATTCAATTACTAGATCTAAACATCTATCCATTTCTTAATAATAGATTAACATTTTTAAATAGCCTAAGTGTCCAAATAACATTCACACAATAATTCAGAATGTAACATAATTTTTAAATCTCATTGTCATGGGTTTATAGGCCAAATGGAAGGAATTTAATGTTTAATACCTGTAAATTAATGGCCATTTAAATCAGCTTGCGAGTGGGTTTTACTGGAACGGGACCATTTAGAACGCTGAGGTTGCGGTGAATTTAGTCCCCCATATCGGCAGCAAATACACTGCCGGTTCTTCAGGGGGGAAAATCACCGTTTCGCAACTTAAAATGTGAATTAAATACATCTTAAGCAACACTTTTATACATAAAAATAAACTACTTTCTTTTACCTGGTCCTGCATAAAATCCGTTCCAGTTGTCGGCATTGACGGCTTCAGAAGCTGATTTTAAAATCATTCCAGCGATTAATTTGTCGGGTGAATTTTTTTTAAAACACACAAAACGGCCGTAGGAACGATTCTTTAGCAAAATCTTGCACTCCAACAAATATAATTCAGGACCAGGTCGGGAAAAAACCCCGTTTTAACCCCGCCCCCCCCCCCCTCAAACACGCCAAAATCGCGCACACGGCCAGTGGCAGAATTACAGCGCCGCTGAAGGTAAGTTTTGTAACATGCCTAAATCATGCAGCATGGAAACAGGCCCTTCGGCCCAACTTGCCCACCCAGGCCACAATGTCCCATCTACACTAGTCCCTCCTGCCTGTGTTTGGCCCATATCCCTCTAAACCTGTCCGAGGTGCTGGCCCGAAGGGCCGAATGGCCTACTCCTGCACCTATTGTCTATCCATGTACCTGTCTAAATGTTTCTTAAACGATGCGATAGTCCCTGCCTCAACTACCTCCTCTGGCAGCTTGTTCCACACACCCACCACACTTTATCTTGTAGTAAACGTTATTCCCTTATCATGTATCTGTACAGTGTGTCGATTGTAATCATCGCTGACAGGATAGCACGCAACAAAAGCTTTTCGTTGTACATGACAATGACCCAAAACTCAAAAAAACTCAGCAGAAATAGTTTCCACTGACCTCATACACTCCACTCCCTCCCTGACACGGTAAGGGGTTGAGTTGCCTGGAATTGGAACATGAGCTACTGGGTCTCCCTCTCATCCATATTTGGCCTTGCAAGTCTACGGGACTGGTGTTGCTAAAATATGCTCCATCCAATGAAGGATGCTTGGGGGACCTGGAGCCCATCGTCCGTTTGGGTCAGGAGGAGTCAAGAGTGTTTTATTGTCGTGTGTACCAGATAGAACAATGACATTCGTACTTGCTGCAGCACAACACAATGTGTCAACCTTGAATTCCAACAATTTCAAGTAGTTAGCTTTTCTAATGTGTGTCAGAAGAGGCCAATTTAGTCAAGATGTCGTCAGCCTACAATGTTGAATCAGTGAGGATATTCTGTGACTACTTGTAACCACTTCCCTTGAGGAGAAGGTGGAGACTGAAAATAGTATTGCTTCATTGTGTTCAGTTCAGTTAAAAACAAAGTTCAGGATTTAGAACGGAGACGAGGAAACACTTCTTCACCCAGAGAGTGGTGAGTCTGTGGAATTCTCTGCCTCAGAGGGCGGTGGAGGCCGGTTCTCTGGATACTTTCAATAGCGAGTTAGATAGGGCTCTTAAAAATAGCGAAGTCAGGGGATACGGGGAAAAGGCAGGAACGGGGTACTGATTGGGGATGATCAGCCATGATCACATTGAAAGGCGGTGCTGGCTTGAAGGGCCGAATGGCCTACTTCTGCATCTATTGTCTAATTAGGCCATTCGGCCCATCAGGTCTACTCCGTCATTCAATCATGGCTGATCTATCTTTCCCTCTCATCGCCATTCTCCTGCCTTCTCCCCATAACCCCTGACACCCGTACTGATCAAGTGTGCAAGGTTCCGTTATTAGCTCTGACCCTTTTAAATGATCGTCTGTATTTAATAAGGGAACATATAATTAAAACACAAACTTTATTTGAAACGACACGAGGAAGTTCAATCTCTGCAAACTATCACATACAAAGTAGAATTGTGATCTGTCCTGTAGTTAGTTAGTATTCAGCTAAGGATCATTTGGGAAGAACAGTTTTTAAAAATAAAGAAAAGCATTTGCAATTTAAAAAAATCTTTCATTTCCACAGCACCTGTCGCCTCAGCATGTCCCAGTTTGAAATGTATTGTAAGATAGGCAAACGCGATAGTCAACTTGGACAAAGTAAGATCGCAGAACTACACCAGGAGATAATAACTTCACCCACTTCTAGCTAACAATGATCTATTCTACATGTTCCTTGAACTTCATCCCCTTTGATGTCCCGTTTTCACACCTTATCTCTGTGTCTCCCTCTCCCGACTCTCAGACTGAAGAAGGGTCTCGGCCTGAAACATCACCTGTTCACTCCTTCTCTGCAGAGATGCTGGCTGTCCCGCTGAGTTACTCCAGCACTTTGTGTCCACCTTTGATGACCAGACCCTGTTTCTTCAGCCTCAGTAGAGGGATAGATGTCGGGCAGAGTTCCCCAAAGTAGTGGCTGTAGGATCTTTACAACCACCTGAGATGGCACACTTGCCTAAGCGGCACGGTGGCGCAGCGGTAGAGTTGCTGCCTTACAGCGCTTGCAGCGCCGGAGACCCGGGTTCGATCCTGACTACGGGTGCTGTCTGTACGGAGTTTGCACGTTCTCCCCGTGACCGCGTGGGTTTTCTCCGAGATCTTCGGTTTCCTCCCACACTCCAAAGACGTACAGGTCTGTAGGTTAATTGGCTTTGGTATAAATGTAAATTGTCCCTAGTGTGTGTAGGATAGTGTTAGTGTGTGGGAATCGCTGGTCGGCACGGACCCGGTGGGCCGAAGGGCCTATTTCCTCTCTGTATCTCTAAACTAAACATAAACTAAGGCTTCTCGTTTTATTTGGAAGATCAACACCAACATAATAGTATGTAATTTGTTCATTTAAAATTGTGCAATTTCAATCCCAGCCTCTACAAGTACTTGTCCTCAGTAATATATCTGCTCTCAAAGGGAATCACACCTCAACTAATGTATGGAGTGGTTGGCATGGATACATTTACAAATTAGATACAAGAGTAGAACTACCTCACAGCGCCAGAGACCCGGGTTCAATCCTGACAACGGGTGCTGTCTGTACGGAGTTTGCACGTTCTCCCCGTGACCTGCGTGGGTTTTCCCCGGGATCTCTGGTTTCCTCCCACACTCCAACGACATTCAGATTTGTATGTTAATTGGCTTGGTATAATTGTAAGTTGTTCCTAGTGTGTGTGGGGGATAGTGTTAGTGTGCGGGGATCGCTGGTCGGCACGGGCTCGGTGAACCGAAGGGCCTGTTTCCGCGCTGTATCTACAAACTCGGCCCACCGAGTCCGCACCGACCAGCGATCCCCGCACACTAACACTATCCCCCCCCCACACACACACACACACTAGGGACATTTTACACATACCAAGCCAATTAACTTAAAAACCTGCACGTCTTCGGAATGTGGGAGGAAACCTGAGCACCCGGAGAAAACCCACGCAGGTCACGGGGAGAAGGTACAAACTCCGTAGCCGGGATCGAACCGGGGTCTCCGGCGCTGTGGGGCAGCAACTCTACCACTGCAGGTAGACAAAAGTGCTGGAGAAACTCAGCGGGTGCAGCAGCATCTATGGAGCGAAGGAAATAGGCAACATTTCGGGCCGAAACCCAAAGGAAATAGGCAACGTTTCGGGCCGAAACACTGAAGGAAATAGGCAAAGTTTCGGGCCGAAACACTGAAGGAAATAGGCAAAGTTTCGGGCCGAAACCCAGAAGGGTTTCGGCCCGAAACGTTGCCTATTTCCTTCGCTCCATAGATGCTGCTGCACCCGCTGAGTTTCTCCAGCACTTTTGTCTACCTTCGATTTTCCAGCATCTGCAGTTCCTTCTTAAAAACCCTACCACCCCTGCTGTTGACTGGAACAGCCTATGCAAAAAAAACAAAAAACAAACTGTGATTGTTGTGGACTGGGTTTACTGCAAGAGCAGACTGACGTGTCACAATGTGGTATTGCGATTTGTTGTACGGTTAGTTGGGAATGTGCGTGGGGGAAAAAAAAAAAAATGCTCAGGATGCATAAAGGAGAAGGGCCATTGTATAGACAAGGATGCAATGTATATACGTAATCTCATTGGCACATTTACAACACAACAAAGTAACCAGCGGAACAAGCCTGATCATCACCGCATCTGCTTCCATTTTACCGATGTACAGAGGTTTTTAAATTAAGTTTCTATTTCATGCAAAAGGGTTTATTTATTTTGTCATATTTTTGTAATGCTGCATAAAGAACAATAAAACTGCACAGAAACAAACTGGATAATGTCCTACCTTGACAATGGGCAGCTGGGGGTCGAGGGAAGGTGCGTTCACCGTTGATCGCGGGCGGGCCCTGTTTCCACCCATCTTTCCACCACCACGCACAAAAAGTCAAAGTCAATTGTATTCCTCACGTACACCCGAAGGTGCAGTGAAATGAATTTGCCAGCAGCGATACACGTAAAAAGAACACACAATACACATTAAGATTGAACACAAACACCCACCACAGCATTCTTCACTGGGGTGGAAGGCAACAAGGTTCAGCCAGCCCTCCTCCCTTGTTCACCCGTGGTCGGGGCCATGAACGGTCGAACACACTCCGCGGCTTGGAGGTCCCGAATCGGCACAAGAAGCGACAAGACAGACACCATTGTATGCAGATGCCGAGAAGTCTGCTGACTTCAGCTCTGGCTGGGCAACTTGTCATCTTGTGTGTGGACTCGATAAGAAGAATGGGCAGCTTACACATTGTGGTTGGCCGTGAAGACGTTTTACAGATGGCCAAAAATTCGACGTCGGTTTTAGGAAGACACAGGACGGCGCGGTGGGGCAGCGGCAGAAACCTGGCTTCGATCCTGACCAGGGGTGCTTGTCTGCACGGAGTCTGTGTTTCCCGAGATCTTCAGTCTCCTCCCACACTCCAAAGACATAAATGTTTGTAGGTTAATCGCCTTCTGGGAATCGTAAATTGTTGTGTGTGTGTGTGTGTGTGTATGAGTGTGTGTGTATGAGAGTGTGTGTATGAGAGTGTGTGTATGAGAGTGTGTGTATGAGTAAGTGTGTGTATGAGTAAGTGTGTGTGCGCGTGTGAATGTGTCTGTGAGTGTGAGAGTGTGTGTGTGTGTGTGTGTGTATGAAAGTGTGTGTGTATGAGTGTGTGAATGTGTCTGAGTGTGTGTGTCTGAGAGTGTGAGTGTGAGTGTGTGTGTGTGTGTGTGCGCGCGCGTAGGGCAATGTTAATGTGCGGAGATCGCTGGCCGGTGCGGACTCGCTGGGCCGAAGAGCCTGTTTTCGCGCTGTTTCTCTAAACTAAACATGGATGGGAAGGGGATTGAGGTCCACGGGTCGTGTCACAGCTGCCAATAGTGGAGCTACCTGTCAGGGCAGCAGAAGAGGCAAGAATTGAAGAACAGAAGTCTTGGGGTTTTGGGCATGGGAGAGATGATTAAAAAAAGGCACAAAGTGCTGGAGTAACTCAGTGGTTCAGGCAGCGTCCCTGGAAAACATGGATAAGTGATGTTACATATGTTCTAGAGGGGAATTAGTCCAAATAACCCATCAGGTCTACTTGGCCATTCAATCATGGCTGATCTATCTTTCCTGCCCAAACCCATTCTCCTGCCCTCTCATAGAAACATAGAAAATAGGTGCAGGAGTAGGCCATTCGGCCCTTCGAGCCTGCACCACCATTCAATATGATCATGGCTGATCATCCAACTCAGTATCCTGTACCTGCCTTCTCTCCATATCCCCATTGATCCCTTTAGCCACAAGGGCCACATCTAACTCCCTCTTAAATATAGCCAATGAACTGTGGCCTCAACTACCTTCTGTGGCAGAGAGTTCCACAGATTCATCACTCTCTGTGTGAAAAATGATTTTCTCATCTCGGTCCTAAAAGACTTCCCTCTTATCCTTAAACTGTGACCCCTATTTCTGGACTTCCCCAACCTCGGGAATAATCTTCCTGCATCTAGCCTGTCCAACCCCTTCTCCACGTAATCCCTGATACCCAGGTTGAGACCCTTCAGACTAACAAAAGTAAGGTGGGCCAAGACCATGGAGAGACTTATAGAATCAACACAGAAAGAGTTTTGAATTATATTTACATCTGGCAGTGTTTGATCAAGAGCCAGCATTGGACAGTGAACATGGGTCGATGGGTAAATAGAACGTGCTGTAATAGGTAAATATGAGACGAGAGCGGTAGAGTTACTGCCTCACAGCGCCAGAGACCCGGGTTCCATCCTGACTACGTATGCTGTCTGTACGGAGTTTGCACGTTCTCCCCGTGACCTGCGTGGGTTTTCTCCGGGCGCTCCGGTTTCCTCCCACACTCCAAAGACGTACAGGTTTGCAGGTTAATTGGCGGTGGTAAAGAAAAAATGTAAAGTCTCCCTCGTGTGTAGGATAGTGCTGGTGTACGGGGTGATCGCTGATCGGTGCGGACTCGGTGGAACCAAGGGTGGCAGGGAATGTCGGGCCGAATGGCCTGTACACTCGGCATCCTGTCACGGCAGCAAGATACAAACTCGGCAAAAACTATCGGTGCTTTAAAACAAACGGTAAGCCACAGGAAATGGTATTTGTCAAAATATTTTAATTTGCATCTAGACGGTACATTAGCTTTTGTTTGCTAAATCCACAATAGAGAGCTCAAAAAAATGTGTATAAATTCAGAGAGCAGCAATAGACCAGATCAACGTAATTACTGACGGCGATCACACCAACTCTTGCCTTTTCCAATTCACGATATCATTTAATATGAGGCATCGCTCCACACTCTCACCCCCCCCCCCCAATCCCCCTTCACCACTGTGACCCACATCACTGTGAGCTACAAGCCACCCAAGTCAACCAATACCCAGGCTGAGGAGTTACTACACAGCGGCATCAAACGGTGATAGTTCCAGCTGTTTTGAGGAGCGATGAGTGGAGGGGAGGGGAGGGGAGGTAGGGGGGTAATATATATGTTAAACTGCCCCTGTCCCACTTAGGGAACCTGAACGGAAACCTCTGGAGACTTTGTGCCCCACCCAAGGTTTCCGTGCGGTTCCCGGGGTTTTTTGTCAGTCTCCCTACCTGCTTCCACTACCTGCAACCTCCGGCAACCACCTGCAACCTCCGGGAACCGCACGGAAACCTTGGGTGGGGCGCAAAGTCTTCAGAGGTTTCCGTTCAGGTTTCCTAAGTGGGACAGGGGCATTTTACTGCTCTTGTTCACCAACCCACCAAGCGAGGAGATACGAATATCGCCTCGGTTTGCAATTGCCATTGTCGAACTGTTCTCCACCGTTCAGTACGGAGGGGAAGGGCAGGGGGGGGGGGGGGGGGGGGGGGCTGGGAGAGACAGACAAAGGTGGTCATCCAGGAATGACTGACCATCTTCAGCAGTGACTCTGCTGCAGGTTGTGTCACTAGGATAGCCTAAAGCAAGAAATAACTGGCCCTTGGGGCCCAGCCCCGAAATTTGCCCGTGGCAAACTGAAGGCTGCCGACGCACGTGAGCCATGGTGGTCTGGTAATATTCCCAATTTCCCAGGCTAAAAATTCCGAATATATCTTGGCAATCGCAGCCAAGCCCACTCTCACTGTAAATACTAACCTATCCCAAAGTTTGCCTCCTCTAAATCTAACAAAGGCCATTTATTCCAAATAAGAAACGGTATTGATTCAGTTGAAAAAGATTTGCATTTTTATAGCACATGGCACCACCACAGTAGTCAAAGAGTCAATGAAGTATATTTTGAAGTGTAGTCACTAATGTAATGGAGGAAATGCACTCCATAATGGCGGAGGGATGAAGTTGGCAGAAGCATCAGGGGGAATAGCTCGCTTTTGTTTTTTTCCATATCAGCACAATGTCATCTTTAACCTTCATGTTCAAGTGCAGGCAAGGCCTTGACTATATGTTTTAGATGTAAGATAACACCCTGAACATTGCGGCACTCCCTGAATGTTTCACCAAAGTTTTTTTTTTAGGTCAAACACCTGGAGTAGGGACCGGGACACTCAGTGTCTGATTTAAACGGCCAGAGTGTGTGGCCCATGGCTGGCAGACGTACATACGTACAGCCACAAGAATTAATGTCCAGCAGAGGTGCAGAGGATGGTTACAGCAGGCAGGCAGGCAGGCAGGAAGGAACCGAGAGCTGGCGGGTGGATGGGCAAGGTTCCTGGGATAGTTTGCAAACCGCAAGATCAATTGTAGTGTGTACAGTGGAGATGACAGGGTGAGAACAAGCACAAGGAAACACCGGCTACTCTCACCTCTCGCCCACTTTTCTGATGCTCCCAGTTGACCTAAAGGGCCTGTCCCACTAACCCGGCACCCGTCATAGTCGCAGCAGGCCGCATGTTGAAATTCCAGCGGCGACCAGAAAAAGGTACGACTCTTTGGGCGACTACTCACGACCATACAGGCGTCACCCGGTGAGGGGGGGAGAGGGGGAAGGGGAGAGGGGGGAAGGGGAGAGGGGGGGAGAGGGGGAAGGGGAGGGGAGAGGGGGGAGGGGAGGGGGGGAAGGGGAGAGGGGGAAGGGGAGAGGGGGGAAGGGGAGGGGGGGGAGGGGAGAGGGGGGGAGAGGAGGGAGAAGGGGAGGGGAGAGGGGGGGAGGGGAGGGGGGGAAGGGGAGAGGGGGAAGGGGAGAGGGGGAAGGGGAGGGGGGGGAGGGGAGAGGGGGGAAGGGGAGAGGGGGGGAAGGGGAGAGGGGGGGAAGGGGAGGGGGGGAAGGGGAGAGGGGGGAAGGGGAGAGGGGGAAGGCGAGAGGGGGACGTACAATGCAGGTGCAACACTGGAGTGCTGCCCCCCTCCTCTCATCAGCCTCTCACCCACACTGGGACATTATCAGTTTGCAATCCACCCATGGCTCCAATCAGCTCGGTAATCACACTGGTCTGGACCCGGAAATACAAAAAAAGTTTGACATTCTTCACACTTACAAACACCTTTATTACAAGGCTTCTGTGGCATTTTATTTTTTTTATTTTTTTGTAAAAAATCTGATAAAAGCCAGCTCACACTGTTCATGCAGAGCGAAATGAAAGGTGACAGAGGGAGCAGGAGGGGGGAGGGAGGGACTTTGTACAATGTTGCTGGTACAGTGGTGGGCATTGGCATCTGAAACAAGAGCCCACCATTGTCCATCTGGTGGGGAACAGGATGGTTGGACTCCACCAGACAGGAAGCCGAGATAAAGCGGGCTGCTGCCAAACATGGTGCTGTAGGATGCTACAACAGGCAGAGTATCTATAAACAAAACAGCTGTCCATGCTCCTGGTTCCATTGTTAGCGAACAATTTCATCATGTTGGGAGCAGCACAAATGACATCCAGGTATGTGTGTGTGTGAGTGTGAGTGTGAGTGTGTGTGTGTGTGAGTGTGAGTGTGAGCTGGAGTGTGTGTGTGAGGTGTGTGTGTGTGTGTGTGTGAATGTGCCTGTGTGAGTGTGTGTGTGTATGAGTGTGTGTGTGTGTGTGTATGAGAGTGTGTGTGTGTGTGTGTGTGTGTGTGTGTGTGTGTGTGTGTGTGTGTGTGAGTGTGTGTATGAGAGCTGGTGTGTGTGTGTGTGTGTGTGAGGTGTATTGTGTGAGTGTGTGTGTGTGTGTGTGTGTGTGTGTATGAGAGTGTGTGGTGTGTGTGTATGTGGTGTGTGTGGTGTGTGTGTGTGTGTGTGTGTGGTGTGTGTGTGTGTGTGTATGTGGTGTGTGTATGTGGTGTGTGTGTGGTGTGTATGTGTGTGTGTGTGTGTGTGTGTGTGTGTGTGTATGTGGTGTGTGTGTGTGTGGTGTGTGTGTGTGTGTGTGTGTGTTGTGTGTGGTGTGGTTGTGTGTGTGTGGTGTGTGTGTGTGTGTGTGTGTGTATGAGAGTGTGTGTGTGTGTGTGTGTGTGTGTGTGTGTGTGTGTGTGTGTGTGTGTGTGTGTGTGTGTGTGTGTGTGTGTGTGTGTGTGTGAGTGTGTGTGTGTGTGTGTGTGTGTGTGTGTGAGTGTGTGTGTGTGTGTGTGTGTGTGTGTGTGTGTGTGTGTGAATTACATACAATAATGAGGGGAAACACATAACACTCTCACAGCTGGTGCAACGTTTTAAGACGGGGGGGGAAGACCACACGCACCATCCGAGTTCAGGACATTACTGGCTGCAAGGGCACTGATATCCAGGCTCTCTCTCTCTACCTCTCTCTCTCTCTCTACACCCCCACACTTGCTCCAATACCGGGTACACATTGTACTTGAAACCACCTCAAGGCCCAGGAGCGTGATCTGCCGTGACCAGGGCCAAATGTCCGTGGGGATTTGAGAGCAGGAACGGGAGGCAAGGAACATTACCGTACACGCATTGGTGACCTGCCGTGAATGAGACTCCCCACTAGCCCACTGGAACATGCCCCCTTGAGCGAGCGATCAATATAATGTGTGTGTGTGTGTGTGTGTGTGCGGAGCACTGGAACTGTCTGGAATCGAAGAGGACAAACTGGACAACCTATATGCTCAGGCTCATAACACAGTCAAACGCTGTGATCACAATCTACAACAAATAACTCTGGTGGAGGGAGGCACACGATTCCAGCTCAGCGTCCGAACCTCAAACTATGGAACATCACTTTCACCGCCTCCTCTCCCACCAACCGCATCACACTAACTACAGCCCACTTTCCACCCGGCAATCTATCCCTTCTGAGGCAGGCGGCTACATCAGCCACTAGAAGCCCACTTGTAGCTGCTGGGGATTTGTAAGGATCTAAGGTGTCATGTCAGGGGAGCTAGAATCACTGCAGCTGGTATCTGCACCTCAGTTAGAAAGGGCCTGCTATCCATCACCCCCTCATGACAAGATAAAGCCTTCTCAAGGCCGTGAAGTTCATCTGAAGCATCGACGACGATGAAAGCAGACTTAAATGTGGGAAAAATCCATTCAGCAACGGCGATGATTTTACTCAGCGATCAGGGACCAGTGTCTTTGGCAAACGAAGATCAAGACTCAGGTTAGAAGACACAAGGAACTGCAGATATTGGAACCTGGAGCAGAACACAAAGTGCTGGAGTAACTCATTGGGGCAGGCTGCGTCTGTGATGGGGACGTTTCAGATCGGGAACCTTCCCAAAAGGCCCAGAAGGGTGCCGACTCAAAGTGTGGACTATCCATTCTCTCCACAGATGCTGCCTGGCCCACTGAGTTACTCCAGCACTTTGTGTGAGGTGCCAAGGTGACGTGTCTTTCCCTTCAATGTGTGTCTAAAGTCATTCACAGAACTGAATAAATCCTCTCACCTGTCAGACTGAATGCCTGGCATCTTTACCGGTGAGCTGCTGTTGGAGTTCTGAATAAGGATCTTGTTCAAAATAAGGAGGAAAGAGAGAAAGTGTGCGAGGAGACTCACACCTGTTGGGTATGCCCACATGAGCCACATCAGTGGCATGGAGATAGTTTCAATTATGTAGAGTTTGCACAGTATCTGCAAAGCTTCATCTGAATCTGCTAATGGGTCACAGCTGCCAGGAAGGAAGGAAGGAACAGACAGACAGACTCAGACACAGACAGGCAGACAGACAGAGAGACAGACACACACAGACAGAGACAGACAGACACAGACACACACACACAGTGAGGATGTGTAATGGCCTAGATTCTCCAAGCACCTGAGATCACATTACACTGGAGGTCCTAGGGGCTGCAACCCTTCACACAACATCTACAACGAGACCAACACCAACCCCAAGCGAATGGAAATGCACAAGTCTACTGCCAGGCTGAGCTTCACAGGGGAAGCAGTTCTTCATTCACCACCACCCTCCACCACCAGAACATCTCACATCTCCTTGGGAATGTGACCCTGCAGAATGACATGATGATGATGATGATGACTGGATGAGGGGAATGGAAGCAAGGGATGGCATACACCACAGTCCCTGGATAGGAAACACTTTGCACCCAATTGTCCTGTTAATCAGTGACTGAGCTTGGACATTTATTGTGGTTGATAACGAAAGGGCAACCTCGGTCACTTGGCATTGTAACATCAGAGAGAGGCGGTGGTGGGGCAAATGCATTCACACGCATCGATCCTCAACCCACAGCAACCAGAACTTGGTGGAAAGGGAGGCACCTTGGCAACAATTGAATGGGTATGAAAGGCCGATACAACTTCAACTAAATTCCATTCCCTTTCCATGCCTGGCCACCAGGAGCAAGATGTCACAGCCAAGGGCACCTTTTACAGAGGGTGCGTTACTGTTCTCTTTCAGTGAAGTGTACTCTAGGGGTAAGACGGGGGAAGGGGAAAACACGTGGCTGTGAACGTAGACATTTTACTGGAATATGCGACTGCAGTATAGAACAACGTTTAACAAATCTAAAACAGGGCCCTGGCATCCCCATAGCCCAATGTTCTGGTCGGGAGGGAGTGAGTGAGTAGGTGAAGTGTAGAGAAAGCAGCAGCACTGGAGAAGCAGCTCTTGAATTAGAAGCAGAATAATATTCGGCCACAATGGCCCGTGCATGGGGCAGAAGCAAACTTGGCAAGCCTGTGCCTCAGATTTAGTTTTGAACATGTCCGCCCACTTCTGGACTCGTTACAACATACATATTCTGACCAGCAACAAAATTGAGAACATCTCTTGCCCTTCCTTCCCCCGTCTTGGAAGCATTTCCCACATCGGCGAAGCTAAGGCTGCAGGTGGAGCAAAACCGGTTCACGAATCGAGCAGAAACAGATCTTTGAAGCTAAGTTTCATTGAAGGCGCAGCACGCGGAAGATTTCTTTTTTTTTTTTTCCCCTGCCAGTTGTCAAGCTTACTCATAAAATATACTTAGTAAAAGTTAACTGCACGACAAACAAAAAGTTGTAGCAGGTGCGATATCAACATAGGAACAACTTAACAGTCTCAAGCTCTCTCCAGTTTGGCATTTAAAAAGTCAATGCCCATGTTTAAAAATTGTGTGGAAAAAAAAAATGAATGTAATACAAATGCATTGGACACTGATGCCATCGTGTCCCACTGAGGATCCGTGGAACAATCCCTCCACACAAAGATTTAGAACCAGTGATTTGCCAGCATGCCTGACGTTAACTCTTTGGACTTCAAAAACAATTATTCTTGTTAAAAAAAAAACCTATACAAAATGGCTTCCCTTTCTCAAACTAAAGCATAAAACTGAATGTCCCGCAAGACCAGTGAATTGTTTCTAACTTCCAAGGTTATCATGTGTAGGAGGTGAAGGATGTGTACAGGCCCAACGCACACACACACACACACAGCAACGCTGCAAATTGCCAAAGGGTTTATTGGTTGCAGCGTTGACGAGAGCGGAGGTTGGTCTGGGGCGGGGCAGCTCGGTTAGTGTCCACTTCTCTTGGATTCTGATGGGGCGAGGAAATGGTCACTTGGAAACTGAACAGAACGACTAAAAGCAACTACTGTAGGGTCCTCTAGTACGATGAAGACAAAAATGTTTCAAGAAATGTGGGACTAGAGAAGCACACTTGATTGCTTCCATCTTACGATCGGGACAAGCACCTCAGTGGCAAAGTGTGCTGTCTCAATCCTATCGGGGGGGGTTTAAACCAGGGGAGATGATAATTTAGATGCTGTGGACACTACAAGTTGGTGAAGACATGCATTGCAGTGAAGACTATTGCCATTCCTGCAAGCTCTCACTCCGACAATGTTTCACCAAAGAGTTTGCACTGCACCCATCCATCCAGTCTCCGATACAGATCCCTCCCCTCCCCGACCCTGGCAAAAACAGGAGCGCTTATTTGATCACTCATTCCCTGTGGATCTGTATCGGGCTTCCATTTGTTCTGCTTGCCTCCCTGCCCCCCCCCCCCCCCCTTCCCCCAGGCCATAAATTATATGTAAATAAATAAAGGTGCTCCTATGATATACAAATGAAGGGCTGCATGGTGGAGAGACGGTAAGACATGACATGATGAAAAGGGAAGCACTTGCGTCTGGGGATCAGACCACTAGGTGTCTTCGATCATATCCTGGCTGTCTGTGCGGGCGATTTTGCGTGGCGGTGCCGAGCTCTCGCCTTCAATGTCCACTTGCTCTTGATCTCGTTTCTTTGCTGCATTCTGGAAGGATTGAGAAATAAATACAACACTTCAGCAGACATTTCCACACCCGCCCTTTCGGCTGTGGAGGCCAAGTCGACGGGTATTTTTAAGGCTGAGAAAGTATAGATTCTTGATTAGTACGGGTGTTAGGGGTTACAGGGAGAAGCCAGGAGAATGGGGTTAGGGGGGGGAAGAGATAGATCAACCATGATTGAATGGCGGAGTAGACTTGATGGGGCGAATGGCCCAATTGTGCTCCTATCAGTTAAGAACATGTACATTGGAAGGAAAGATATAGAGGATTATGGACAAAACTCGTGCAGGTGGGACTTGTGTAGATGATAAACCTTGGTAGGCAAGGGCAGGTTGGGCTTGATGTATGACTCACTGGAAGACAATAGACACTAGGTGCAGGAGTAGGCCATTCGGCCCTTTGAGCCAGCAACGCCATTCAATGTGATCGTGACTGATCATCCCCAATTAGTACCCAGTTCCTGCCTTCTCCCCATATCCCGGCTCCGCTATTTTTAAGAGCCCTATCTGGCTCTCTCTTGAAAGCACCCATGGAGATGCTCCTGAACCAAACGTCAAGACAGCTGGGGGCGGCACAGTGGCACAGCGGTAGAGTTGCTGCCTCACAGCGCCAGAGACCCGGGTTCCATTCCGACTATGGGTGCTGTCTGTACGGAGTTTGCACGTTCTCCCCGTGACCACATTGGGTTTTCTCTGGGTGCTCCTGTTTCCTCCCACATTCCTAAGACGTGCAGGTTTGGAGGTTAATTGGCTTCTGTAAATTGCCCCTGGTGTGTCGGGTAGGACTAGAGTACGGGGTGATCACTGGTTGGCGCGAACTCAGTGGGACGAAGGGCCTGTCTCCACATCGTGTCTCTAAACGTGTTACCCAGGATAATTCAGCCTTCTCACCACATTTCCACACGCCCACAAAGTATAGAGAAGTCACCACTCGACCACTCACCTTTTTGTCCCATTGCTGATGGAGGTATCGAAGCAAAATGTTGGTCTTCTCTGTCACAATGACTGGTGAAGAGGAAAAAGAGGAAGAGGTAGAATCCAAGAACTGCAGATGCTGCTTTATAATAATGGATGGGATTTATATAGCGCCTTTCTAATACTCAAGGCGCTTTACATCGCATTATTCATTCACTCCTCAGTCACACTCGGTGGTGGTGAGCTACTTCTGTAGCCACAGCTGCCCTGGGGCAGACTGACGGAAGCGTGGCTGCCATTCTGCGCCTACGGCCCCTCCGACCACCACCAATCACTCACACACATTCACATACAGGCAAAGGTGGGTGAAGTGTCTTGCCCAAGGACACAACGACAGTATGCACTCCAAGCGGGATTCGAACCGGCTACCTTCCGGTTGCCAGCCGAACACTTAGCCCATTGTGCCATCTGTCGTCCCAGCAAAGATTATACCAAAGATAGACACAAGGCACTAGAGCGGTGGTTCTTAACCTGGGGGTCGTTTGGGGCTTTGCCGGGGGGGGGGTCATGAAGGGGACACAAATAACATGTCAATTTGTTGAGCCCATGTTTAGGATGAGCCCATGTTCCCAATGTTGGGCGAGTCCAGAACCAGGGGCCACAGTCTTAGAATAAAGGGGAGGTCATTTAAGACTGAGGTGAGAAAAAACTTTTTCACCCAGAGAGTTGTGAATTTGTGGAATTCCCTGCCACAGAGGGCAGTGGAGGCCAAGTCACTGGATGGGTTTAAGAGAGAGTTAGATAGAGCTCTAGGGGCTAGTGGAGTCAAGGGATATGGGGAGAAGGCAGGCACGGGTTATTGATTGGGGACGATCAGCCATGATCACAATGAATGGCGGTGCTGGCTCGAAGGGCCGAATGGCCTCCTCCTGCACCTATTTTCAATGTAACCTAACAAAGGTACATACCACAAACAGTGTTTTGTTTCGCCTATGCGTGTACTGGTGCCAAACAAGGTTAAGAGCCACTGCACTAGAGTAACTCAGCGGGTCAGGCAGCATCTCTGTAGAAAGAGAGTGGGTGACAGTTTGGGTTGGAACCCTTCGTCAGACTGAAGAAGGGTCCCGACCCGAAACATCACCCATCCTTTTTCTCCAGAGATGCTGCCTGACCTGCAGGTCAGGCAGCATCTCTGGAGAAAAAGGATGGGTGATGTTTCGGGTCGGGACCCTTCTTCAGTCTGACGAAGGCACTTTGTGTCTAAGGGGCAATTTACTGCATCACTTTGTGTCTATCTTTAGACTTAAGGGGAAGTGGCCCACAAACAGTTTCATACAAAGACACTAGTTATTACTGCAAAAAAAAAAAAAAAAAAAAAAAAAACAGCTTTGGGCTTTCAGTTCTGATCTCAGGTTTAAATCCACTTGTAAAACCAAGGCCAAGTCTCCCGGCAGTGAGCTACAAGTTCATTTGGGGTCCAAAGTACAGATCTAGGGTGTGGACAGGATCCACCCAGCGTACAATCCCACAGGGGTCTATGTGGAGGAGGAAGAGGAGGAGGAATCTGGGAGTGCCCACAGACTGGAACCGAGCGAGAGTGGGAGATGAGAAGGAACGGGGAGTGGGGGGGGGGGGGACATAAAGGCACCTGTGGACAACACATCTCCCAGCACAACATTTGGGGGACATTTGTGTAGAGATCCACTCTCTTGCCCAATTTCCATGTGGGGGGAAAGCACAGACTATATACCCCCTCCCCCCCAGAGCCATCACGTTCCTGCCCGCTGTATCTGAATGAAAAAGGCCGGCACTCACTCTGTTCCGACGGATACTCTCGTGTTGGCAGGTATACAGACGGTCTTCTATTCTGCAAAAGATTTGAAAATTCAGCGTTTCCTGTACCCCAGGGTTAGTGAATTTCTGTGACAAATGGCTCTAATCGACCACTATCCCCTCGACTGATTGTGTGTGTTTGATGTGATACCGAGTCCACTCCCTAATGTGTAGCCTTATGGCCCTGTCCCACTTAGGCGACTGCCAGGGACTAATTTTAATGGAATTCACCTACGACAGCAAAAATTGTCGACACTGCCGCCGAACATTTTTCAACATGTTGAATGTTTTGCTTCAGTCATCTGTAGTCACCCGTGGGACAGGCCCGTTACAAACAGTTGTTGCCCCTGCGTCTCTGATACAGAAACACAACAAAAGCTATATCACGTCAGATAGGTAGGTTGTCATAAGCGACAGGAACAGAATTAGGCCATTCAGCCCATCGAGTCTACTCCGCCATTCAATCATGGCTGATCTATCTCTCCCTCCTAACCCCATTCTCCTGCCTTCTTCCCATAACCTCTGACATCCGTACTAATCAAGAATCTATCTATCTCTGCCTTACAAATATCCACTGACTTGTCCTCCACAGCCTTCTGTGGCAAAGAATTCCACAGATTCACCACCCTCTGACCAAAGAAATTCCTCCTCGTCTTCTTTCTAAAAGAACATCCTATAATTGTGAGGCTGTGACCTCTGGTCTTAGACTCTCCCACTAGTGGAAACATCCTCTCCACAACCACTCTATCCAGGCCTTTCATTATTCTGTAAGTTTCAATGAGGCTCCCCCTCATCCTTCTAAACTCCAGCGAGTACAGGCCCAGTGCTGACAAACGCTCATCATGTATTAGTTTCATCACATGGGGTCTCAGCTGCTGAGGGCAACATGTTTTGAAACTTTCCCCCCCAAATCCTTCTGCCTTTGGTTTGAAAGTTGCATTCAGCTGTTTATATCTCCCAAGTGGCTTGTGATAGTGGTCTAGAAACAACAAACGTGAGACAAAGACAGTGAAGGAGGTGTAAAGGAAGATTCTGCAGAGATGGGCCGAAAGTGACATTACATAGGTCGGTAAAGGTGGGGAGAAGAATGATTGAAGGGTGATGCTGAGAAGTAATGAAAATTACAAAGGGTTTTGATGTGACATCTCTACCAGAGGGAGACATGGAGACAAATAGCAACAGGAATTCAGAGTATCGTGTTCAGTTCCGAGCACCATGCTATAGGACACGCTAGAGGCAGAAAACATGTTCCCGATGTTGGGGGAGTCCAAGGGGCCACAGTTCAAGAATAAGGGGCAAGGCATTTAGAACGGAGACGAGGAAACACTTTTTCTCAGAGAGAGTTGTGAGTCTGTGGGATTCTCTGTCTCAGAGAGACAGGTTCTCTGGATACTTTCAAAAGAGAGCTTGATAGGGCTCTTAAAGATAGCGGAGTCAGGGGATATGGGGAGAAGGCAGGAACGGGGTACTGATTGTGGATGATCAGCCATGATCACATTGAATAGTGGTGCAAGCTCGAATGGCCGAATGGCCTACTCCTGCACCCATTGTGTGAAAAGGTTACCCCTTAGATTCCTATTAAATCTTTACCCCTTCACCTTAAACCTATATCCTCTGGTCCTCAATTCACGTACTTTGGGCAGACTCTGTGCATCTACCCGATCTATTCCTCTCATGATTTTGTACACCTCTATAAGATCTTCCCTCATTTTCCTGTTCTCCAGAGAATAGAGTCCCAGCCTACTCAACCTCTCCCTATAACTCAGACCCTCTAGTCCTGGCAACATCCTCGAAAAGGACGAGGGCAATTGTTTCATTGTTCATAGGTTATAGGAGTAGAATTAGGCCATTCCTCCCACCGTCTTCTATCCCATTCAATTATGGCTGATCCATCTCTCCCTCTCAACCCCATTCTCCTGCCTTCTCCCCATAACCCCCGACACCCTTCCTAGTCAAGAATCTGTCAATCTCCGCCTTAAATATACCCATTGACTTCACCTCCACAGCCGACTGTTTCCGAACTTGTTTAATTTTCATCACTCGTCAGATGTATCATGAAGTGGCCCAGGATTTGGATTATGCAGCTCTGAATAATCTTGAGTTTAGTATGCCCCACCCCGCTATGAATTATATGCCTGGGACACAGTATCACTGGAACCTACCTCAGCAAGGTTTACCCTCACGTTCATGCACTGACAGTAACTAAGATGTGTGGCTGACCCTTGCCAGCTGTTGATAAGCACTCACCGAAGCTTTGCAAACGGAGTCTGCGTGAAACCGGCTGAAATTGCTCTCATTGTAGACTGGCAGTCCTTTCAAGAAGTCCGCCTGTAACCAAACACAAACACACACACACAAACAAACGATCAGACCATTCCTCAATGAGATCTCCCAAATTATAACATGCCAATTTCCCAGTTGAGACAAGGAATCAAACCTCAGCCGAAAGCAAACTGGCAATGGGAGGAAACAACATTCCCAAAAACATGGATCCATAGGTCTTCTGTACTTTAAAGTCAGACACAAAATGCTGGAGTAACTCAACGGTCAGGGAGCATCTCTGGAGGTGTAAACCAGCATCTGCAGTTCCTTCCTACACATTTCCTCTACAAACAAAACAGGCTGAAGAAATGGATCTGCTATCAATGCCTTACAATCAATGCCTTTAATCAAGGGACTGGGGTGGGAGATTGCAACCTTCACGTGGTCTGCCCTGTTTCGACCAATTCAATCAACCTGGCGTGCACAATCAAATAAGATCAAATAGAACAAGTTGTCAAATAGAACAGGTCACAGTTTAAGGATAAGGGGAAAATCTTTTAGGACCGAGATGATGAAAACATTTTTCACACAGAGAGTGGTGAATCTCTGGAATTCTCTGCCACAGAAGGTAGTTGAGGCCAGTTCATTGGCTATATTTAAGAGGGAGTTAGATGTGGCCCTTGTGGCTAAAGGGATCAGGGGGTATGGAGAGAAGGCAGGTACAGGATACTGAGTTGGATGATCAGCCATGATCATATTGAATGGCAGTGCAGGCTCGAAGGGCCGAATGGCCTACTCCTGCACCTGTTGTCTATGTTTCTATGTTTACAACTTTAGGCTGTGCACGCCATATGCAAGAAGAAGAAGAAGAATGGGGCTATGAGATTGAATAGCCAAGTGGTTTCCAGCATTTTGACAGAAGATTAAAAATGACTAGAACTGTGGTGGATAGTGTGAACTGTGGTCTCAAATAAACTGACTCGGAGGAGAAAAGACATCCATTAGGAAGTCACGATTACCCCCTAGAAGGAGATGGAAAAGTTTTGCAACGTGTGATTAAGTAGTGTGGTTCGCTGGCAGTCGATGGTACAAAGGTGGCAGAGGGAATCGGGGAAGAGCAATAACTCCGGGCTCTCACAGTTCAACTGAAAGGCCCGCTGCACGTGTTAGGAGAGAGAAACTTCATTTGTGAGTTAGAGGGAGAAAAGGAATCGGCAGAGATAAACAAAGACAGTGGCAATGATTTTCATTTACGCTGGATCTTTAACGAAGCAAATAATCTCAGAGCTTCATCAAACAAAATGTTACTGCCCGGTGCCGCCAGAGACCAACAAAGCTTCTAGAGGTCAGAGAGTGGAAGGAATTAATTCTCACTGGTGCCAAGGCTGCCAATGGCAATGATTCTAATCAGGAATGATCAGAGCTCTGGGAGCAATGAAGTTGGGGATATAAAGACGACTTGAAGTGGAGTCCAGATTCAAATTTGGCAATGGGTGAAGAGGTAAGAAGAAACACACACTGCCTCAACCAAGTGTCTGTGAGAGGAGTGATCTTGGTAGAGTTGAGATCATGGCTAGCAAGGAGATGGGGGAGCCCCTAAACAACTCATTAAGCTCGATAATTCACTGGGTCGGGCAGCTGATGGCAAGAGGTTACATTTAAACTGGAATCCTCTGAACCTCAGCCAAAACAAGGCTGGAAAGTACTTTTACCTCAAAAATAAATGTTCAATAAATCATGCAAATATGCCATTATGTCTTAGATTACTTTACATAAACAGTGTATTTTTTGCGTGTGGACTAGTTACCAGCAGATAATGTTCAAAACCCTAAAAACACCATTCTGGGCATTGAAAGTCTATAAAATAGAATCTTCCAAACATTTAACAGCTGAACCCGATTTAAAGAAAAAATCAGAAAGACATTGCATTGTTCAAAGTCATATGGTGTCAACTTCCACTGAAGAGCAGAGAAAATTCCAAGAAATCTGTAGAATTGCTGAAATGCACATTGCAAGAGTAAAATTGGACTAATATTATCTTCAGATACATACCATTTCAAGAGTTTCTAGGTCAAGATGGGCCTTTCACATCTTCTTTGACAGTGGCAAACAGCACTGATTGTTAACTACATACTCCCAAAAACAAAGATGGGGGAAAATCCCCAAACAAATAATGCTATGGAGCAAGTAGGCAGTGATAACTGGCAGAGCCCGGATTGCTGAAGGCAGAGTTCCCTCCAGAGTGTGTACAAATCCCTCCAGAGTGTGTACTCCAAACTGGCCTGTGTTCTTTCTCTCTGGGCACCACCATCAGATTCTACATGCTGCAGAAGAACTCTTGGTTCTTGCAGTGCAAGGAATTTTCAGGAGTAACAGCGGTCGGTGCCAATGGATACAACCAAAGATATGATTGTGCTCACATTTCATCAACCGAGAGTTAACGACCACACTCAATCCTGAATATAATGGCATTCCAGCAGAGCTGGAGAGCACACCGATGATACTGGTGTACAGGTGGACAAAAATGCTGGAGAAACTCAGCTGGTGCGGCCCGAAACGTTGCCTATTTCCTTCGCTCCATAGATGCTGCTGCACCCGCTGAGTTTCTCCAGCATTTTTGTCTGCCTTCAATTTTCCAGCTTCTGCAGTTCCTTCTTAAATACTGGTGTACAGTATGGGTACAGGTGGGTACGTCTATATGTACGAAAGAATTGCAGATACTGGTTTAAATCGAAGGTGGATACAAAATGCTGGAGTAACTCAGCGGGACAGGCAGCATCTCTGGAGAGAAGGAATGGGCGACGTTGCGGGTCGAGACACTGAAGAATTAATGACAGTAACAGGTATCTGACTGTAATCTGAGGATACAATACTGAAAGGCTCGGCCTGTTACAGAACAACACTGGAACAGTATTGATGCAAATAGGTTTGCCACATGACATTCCAGTCATTTGTATTGTGGGTGGGAACGTCGTTCTCTGCAATTCTCCTGTTCATAAGTTCCAGGAGCAGAATTAAGCCATTCGGCCCATCAAGTCTACCCCACCATTCAATCATGACAGATCTATCTCTCCCTCTCAACCCCATTCTCCCCTTAACCCATGACACCCGTACTAATCAAGAATCTGTCAATCTCCACCTTAAAAAATATCCATTGCCTTGGCCTCCTCAGCCGTCTGTGGCAATGAATTCCACAGATTCACCACCCTCTGACTAAAGAAATTCCTCCTTGTCTCTGTTCTGAAGGTACGCGATTTTATTCCAAGGCAATGAGGTCTTCTGAGACAACTCTCTCCACTTCACCGTGAAAGCAAAGACCCATATGATTTTGAACATTAGAAGGTATTGTCTTCACATTTTCCATGAGACTTTCAACTGTTGCACATTTGGAAGATTTCCTTTGTTTATAGGACTGCTTCAAAACTTTAACTGTCTACCCAATATATTTGCACTGCTATACAATACTGCCAGATACACACACACCTGTCACATTATAAGACATCTATAACCAAAGATTCTACCCACCCAGCTGCCCACATTTATATCTTGTATTCCCAGCCCTCTCGCTCTCATTGATCCTCTTCATCTGTTTCCCTCGCTTGCTCACACACTTACAGCACACTTGCCCACACACACACACTTGCCCACACACACACATTGCTCGACAGCCACCTGCCCAAACATTCATTCCCATTCTACATACTCAACTTCTGAATTCACTGGGGTGCAACCCTCTGCAAGACAGATGTAAAGCTCACCGTTTGACCTGTTTTTACAAAATGTTAAATGGTCAGCTCGACATAGATGACCAAACCGACACCAAACCCAAACCTATTAGGAGCAGACGAGGGCATTTGATCCAATTTGAGATACCAGCTACCAAGACAGACATGTACAGCAATTCATTCTTTCCCCGGCACAATTAAAGCATGGAATAGTCTTCACCCTACCATAGTTACCCAACCAGACGCAACTAAATTTAAGGTAGCTCTTTTTATCCAATAACCCTTTTTTGCTTAAGTCCACCCTCTGCCACCTCCAGTTTAAATTTCATTTGAAATATTTTTGGAGGACCAGGAAACCAAGAATGGCATGTTTCCAGCGCCATGTCTTGCCAACTCACATTCCTCCCCACTATTCATCCACTAAATCTTAGGTAGACAAAAATGCTGGAGAAACTCAGCGGGTGAGGCAGCATCTATGGAGCGAAGGAATAGGTGACGTTTCGGGTCGAGACCCAAAAGGGTCTCGACCTGAAACGTTGCCTATTCCTTCGCTCCATAGATAGACAATAGACAATAGTTGCAGGAGTACGCCATTCGGCCCTTCGAGCCAGCACCGCCATTCAATGTGATCATGGCTGCCTCACCCGCTGAGTTTCTCCAGCATTTTTGTCTACCTTCGATTTTTCCAGCATCTGCAGTTCTTTGTCAAGCATTACACTAATCCTTGATCAACTACCTCTCCCATCCCTCATTCTCCCACCACCCACCCCCTCCTGCCTCACCACTCTTCCTTACTTCCATCCATCCAATACCAACCACCCCTCCTACCCACATTAATAACCTGACCAAGCACCCCACCCCAATCTACACGCTCCAGCCCCACGCCTATGTCAATCACCCCCACAAACGTCATGCCAACTTTCACCCGCACCCACACTTCCACCCAGCAAAGTCAAAGTCAATTTTATTCGTCACATACACCCGAAGGTGCAGTGAAATGAATTTGTCAGCAGCGGTACAATTAAAAAGAACACACAATACACAATAAGATTTAACACAAACATCCACCACAGCATTCTTCAATGTGGTGGAAGGCACACAGTTCAGTCAGTCCTCCTCCTTGTTCACCTGTGGTCGGGGCCATAAACCCGATTCCGCAACGCCCACTATTCCATCCCTTGACCAACTATCCCTCCCCACCCCCCTCCTGCCTAACACAATTCCTTCCATCCATCCGTCCCAAACCCTCACCTCCGCCACCCATTCCAGCACCTTGACTGAACACCTTACACCAATCTACACTCGCCAGCCCTACGCCTGCCTCAATGGTCAACGTCCCCAGCCCCAATATCGTGCCAATTACCAACGGCCACTCTTCGTCCACACGTTCCACAAATCCATCCTTTGACCAATGTCCCTCCCATCCCTCATTCTCCCACCTCTCCACTCTGCCTTTCGTCCATCAGTTCATCCCACACCGACACTCCAGCCTCACCCTTGCCTCATATTCCCATCCCCATCCTGCCTCGCCACTCTTCCTTCCCCCCTCCCACTATCCACTGAACACCCTCCCCTCATCCATCCCTCCCCTCCCCACATCCACCCCACCCCTCCCCACATCCACCCCTCCCCACATCCACCACTCCCCACATCCACCACTCCCCACATCCACCCCTTCCCTCCCCACATCCACCACTCCCCTCATCCACCACTCCCCACATCCACCACTCCCCACATCCACCACTCCCCACATCCACCCCTCCCCACATCCACCACTCCCCACATCCACCACTCCCCACATCCACCCCTCCCCACATCCACCACTCCCCACATCCACCACTCCCCACATCCACCCCTCCCCACATCCACCACTCCCCACATCCTTCCCTCCCCACATCCACCCCTCTCTACATCCACCCCACCCCTCCTCATCCACCCCTCCCCACATCCACCCCACCCCTCCCCACATCCACCCCTCTCTACATCTACCCCTCCCTCTCCATATCCACTCGCCCAACCACATATAAAACCCCTCCCTTTCCCCATATCCACCCCTCCCCTCTCCCTCCCTACATTCCCCTCCCCACCCCACATCCACCCCTACACACACCACCCACCCCAAAACCAACCCTAGCGCCCACACAGACACACACCCCCTCCCCCTCCCCCCCATCGTTCCCACCCACATTCCTTCCCCCCCCCCTCCCCCTCCCCCCCCCCTCTCCCCCAGGCCGGGCCCGCGCCCCGGGCTCTAGTTCTGGTTCCCTCTCTCTGGGCGCCTCCTCCACTCACCATCGTCTCCAACTCCGCATCACTCTGCGCCGCCGCCGCCTCACAGACACACACACACACAACCAACCCTGCTGGCGCCCGGTCCCGCCCCCTTCCCTCCCCCATTGGCCACGCCGCCGGCCGCCGAGCCCGCCCATTCGACAACCGCGCCCGTCAATCGGGGACCCCGGGACTTCCGGCGCCAAGTTCGGTTGAGCGGGAGCGACGACCCTTCCGCCACAGCAGCAGGTGACCTCGCGCCATTGGTGCGTGCGCGGTGCCTCCTGGGAGTTGTAGGCCCCAACCAACCAAGCATTGCGGCCGGGGGGGAGGCGGAAGAGAACTACAACTCCCAGCCTACCCTGCGACAGACCGTGGCATGGACTGATGGGAGATGTAGTCCCCTGGTCCCTACCCACAAACTGAAGTTCTTCCATGCATTAATCTGCTGCTTTTATTTTGCACCACTGAATTTATTTCTATTTTTTTTACAACAATACTCCTGCCATGTCAAGGAATCTATCTCCCAGGCAATTGCATGAGTAATTTCAGCAATTCAGCAGGTCAAATGAATTTCCTCTACAACACATTCCCGTACAAAAGACCAGGGGGCCTAGATATGGTGGAATATTTTCTAATATGCTTGGATAATTTCTCTGCTGAAGGAGTCCAGCTAAGGCATAAACTCAGAATTTCAAAATTGGGGACCAGCCGAGTCATAAACTCAGAATTGCAAAATTAAATGCTTTTCCCCCCCCTAAAAGGTGAATTTTTACAATCCTCTATTCTGGTGATCTTTGAATGCAAAGTTGTCGAGTAGACCAGGGCTGATTTTTTGCCAGCAGGGTTTCTAAGCAAGTGGCCAGAAAGTGCATTAAGCAATAAACATTACTTTGATTGGTAAACAAAAAAACACAGGCTAGAGGGGACACGTGGTCTGTTGCTATTCTCATTTAAACACACAGTGCCAGAGGAACTCAGTGGATCAGGCAGCATCATGGGAGGGAATCGACAGGCGATGTTTTGTATCAGGACCCTATTTCAGACTGCTCTTTTTTCCATAGGTCTCGTCACCTTCGACACCTTTTCCAATCTGCGACGAGGTCTTGACTGACATATGACATCCACCTTTCCCAGTTCTATTTATTCCACAACCCAGCAAAAATCAGTTTAACAAAGCACGCCATCAACTGCTTTTTGGAGAAGGTCCATGTTCTGTCCAGGCCTTTGTGCAAACCATTCTCTGGAATAGTCTGACACTGCCTTCCACGCCCTTAGGCAGTATCATTGTAAAATTTGCACTTAGCTAATAAAGTATGATGATTATCTTTAAGATAAAAACTGCAGATACTGGAAAAAAATCAAAGGTAGACAAAAAATGTTGGAGAAACTCAGCTGGTTAGGCAGCATCTATGGAAGGAAGGAATAGGTGACGTTTCGGGTCGAGACCCGAAAGGGTCTCGACCCGAAACGTCGCCTATTCCTTCCCTCCACAGTTGTTGCCTCACCCACTGAGTTTCTCGACCCGAAACGTCGCCTATTCCTTCCCTCCACAGTTGCTGCCTCACCCAGAGTTTCTCGACCCGAAACGTCGCATATTTCTTCTCTCCATAGGTGCTGCCTCACCCGCTGAGTTTCTCCAGCATTTTGTGTCTACCCATGATTATGATTATATTCCTTCTAAACGTTCTATATATTCCATAATTAGACTCGACACGAGATTCTGGTAAATCTGCAACACACTCTCAAGGCCAGTACATTATTTATTTGCAGTGCCCAAACTGCACTTCAGTGATCCAGCCAGGGCCTTACAAAACCGGCAAAACAGGAAACGTCCGAGTAACAAAGAAAGTGCTTTCGTCGGCCATTCATGCCTGCTGAAATTTGAAGATCACATTAAACTTTTATGAACATGCCTGTCAATTAGAGCTAGCATACGCACACCACACGATATCCAATTGAGAACAATCTTTACTCATGGTTAGTTTACAAACGGACTTGAATTTCAATGATATCTTTTGTCATCTTGCGATGCTCCATAGCACAATAGACAATAGGTGCAGGAATAGGCCATTCGTGCCAGCACCACCATTCAATGTGATCATGGCTGATCATCCCCAATCAGTACCCCGTTCCTGCCTTCTCCCCATGTCCCCTGACTCCGCTATCTTTAAGAGTTTGGTACCATTACGCTACCTTCGATTTTTCCAGCATCTGCAGTTCTTTCTTAAAAATAAAATGGGATTGCTCAAGGGCAGCATGGTGGCACAGCAGGGTTGCTGCCTCATGGTGCCCAAGACCCGGGCTCAATCCTGACTACGGGTGCTGTCTGTACGGAGTTTGTACGTTCTCCTCGTGACCTGCGTGGGTTTTCTCCAGGTGCTCCGGTTCCCACCCACACTCCAAAAGACGTGCAGGTTTGTAGGTTAATTGGCTTTGGTTAAAATTGTAAATTGTCCCTAGTGTGTAGGATAGTGTTAGTGTGTGGAGATCGCTGGATGTCGCTGACTCGGTGGGTCGAAGGGACCTGTTTCAGCGCTATATCTCTAAAGTCTAAAATTCTTACGGACATTAGAGAGGGCGTGATAGTTAAATATATATTTGACCAAAAATGTACTTTAATTATACAATACTACTCCTACCCAAGGCCATTCCTTTGCAACAAAACTGCATTTTCTAACCCAGTCCGGCTTCAGCCTAGAAAAAAAATAAGCGCCACTACAGGGTTTATTAACATAGCAAATAGTCTCAAAGAATATCAAATAAAATTTATTTTCCCAGCCGGAGGTGACCGGCCAATTAGTTGGCCAATTAAGTTTTTGGAGATCAGAGTTTGAGGGAAATAATTACTACTTATGCCACGGCCGTCAATGGCAATGATTATAGTCATGAATGATCAAGGAATGTGTCAGGCTCTGGGAGTGAAAGGCCCAGAAAGAGTGAATATAGAGAGGACCAGTGGCCATAGCGTCAGATGTACCTTTAGAAAGGAAATGAGGGGGAATTTCTTCAGTCAGTGGGTGGCGAATCTGTGGAATTCATTGCCACAGACGGCTGTGGAGGCCAACACAGTGGATATTTTTAAGGCAGAGATAGATAGATTCTTGATTAGTAAGGGTGTCAGGGGTTATGGGGAGAAGGCAGGAGAATGGGGTTAGGAGGGAGACAGATAGATCAGCCATGATTGAACGGCGGCGTAGACTTGATGGGCTGAATGGACTAATTCTGTTCCTATCCCATATGCCCATATAGAGAGCAGGTCGGAAAGATCACCTCAGCCTTGGGTCACCGGAGAGAGAGCGAGAGGGGGGGAGAGGGAGAGGGATTTCTGTGCTGCACATTTTTTATGGGACTCTATACAATTAAAGAACACAGAAATGTATTTGACGTAGCTTTATTCATTTTAAAGCAAACAATAATTGGCAATAAATGTTTTGCTTTATGACAGGTTTTCATGAAAGAATGTTCTGGCCAGTGTTGCTGACTGGGGATTATAGCTGTATTTACATTAGTTGATATGCATTTGAAAGCGTGGGATTCTTTTTACATCTTGTGAATTACCATGAAGTGCAAGGAGTGATGTATTGCTGCCATGAGGCACAGTGACATGAAGGAAACAAATCCGGCAATCGATGGTGCTTTGATTCGAGGTGGAAGATAGAAGAACCTGCTCTTCCATCTGCGCAAGGGACATGGGATCATCATCGCTGAATGAAAGCAGCAGGCAGAACCCGATGCGAGTGCGTGGACCGAAGCAATGCAGTCGACCCCAATGATGCTAGGTGTGGGAGTTTGGAAACACATCTGGATTAGAGCCAGTAGGAGCCTACACGCCTCAGCAACCACTCGTAGTTCATGCTCTTCTCAAATTACTGACAACAATCCTACACCCCCCCCTCCCATTAAACAGTCAGAGCTATAATGGACTGGAGTCGCAGGGTGAAGCAGCCAGTGGGAGACTTCAAAGGCATAGAGAGATGGCAGGTCATTACTGCAAGACCTATTAGAGAGGTGGGAGAGGGAAAGGAGATAGGAGGAGAGAAAGAGAGAGAGAGGGAGGAGGGAGAGATGGGGAAAGGGGGGAGAAAGATAGGAGAGAGATAGGGGGGAGGGGGAGAGAGAGAGAGAGAAGAGGCAGACAGACAGTGCACAAGTGAGAGAGAATTTTCATTTACTTCTCCCAGGACCATGGTGCTGTCAGACAGTTGCTTCCACTTCCACGACATCCACATCGTCTAACAGACTGTAAACGGCGTGGACCTGGATGGGCCTCTGCAGGGGGTGAGCGAGCAGCTTGGCCATGCAGTTGTGCAGCTCCACGGCCTGTCCGGCCAGTGACACGTCATATTTGTAACTGGTCCCCTTTGTGTCCAAGTTGTTGAAGAATGAAGAAGCTTCCTGGGTGGAGAAAGAACATTAAAGAACACTCTGGAATCAACAAAAGATAATTAAAAGTTAAAAGTATGAACATTTTAACATAGATCTCCTCATCCCGGACTCGGTCAAATGGAACCCGAATTTATATAAAGATTTTAGTTCAGAGATACAACGAGGAAACAGGCCCTCCGGCCTGCGCCGACCAATGATCAGCCGTTCACGAGCACTAGCGCACACACACGCACACACACTAGGGACAATTTGCAGAAGCCAATTATCCTACAAACCTGTACGTCTTTGGAATGTCAGTGGAAATCTGAGCACCCGGAGAAATCCCACACCATTTCATGCTTTAAGGGCCACTGTGCCGCCCTTGAAGCATGGAAAGCAGACCAACCCTCTGGCGATTCAGGGCTGTCTTTTGACTGAGATACGTAAGCAAGTACATTCCCGCCCACTGAGAGAAAGAGCAAGACAGATCCAGTCTCCCAGCTGATATCCCTCCTGCAGACAACTTTAAGACAAAAACAAGGGAATATTGAAGGGGTGGAGGGGGAGGAGGAAGGAAATGGCAGAAAGTACAACACTACCTCGCTGCTAGGCTCCTCGTTCATTTCTTCAGTGCTGTTGCAAATATAGATCACGTCGAAGAAAAAATAAGGAGATTGTAGAATTTTCTGTGGGAGAGAGGCGAGAGAAACACACTGATTACACCGGGCATGAAGTAAAACATCGATTATAACAGGAAGCAAAATACACCGGCCCAACTTACGCTGAAATGCTCCACTGAGACTGACTGGGGGTGGCAGGGAGTTCGAACGTAGACGAGTATCATTCGCACAATGTATGGAGGAGGGATGGTCTGCACATTTTCTGTCACTGGCAACTCAATCTTTTGTTGTCTGTGGAATCAAATGCTGAAATGAATTGATCAAAGTGATAAGCTCAGCAAGGCAATGAAAGCACATAAATAGCAAAAGGTCTGCATGAGATTAATGCTGAGGATCTATAAGGCCGCATTTAGAGTATTGTGAACAATGTTTGGCCCCATATCAGAGGAAGGATGTGCTGGCTCTGAAGAGGGTCCAGAGGAGGTTTACAGGAATGATCCCAGGAATGAGTGGGTTAACATATGATGAGCGTTTGACGGCACTGGGCCTGTACTTGCTGGAGTTTAGAAGGATGAGGGGACACCTCATTGAAAATTACGGAATAGTGAAAGGCCTGGATAGAGTGGATGTGGAGAGGATATTTCCACTAGTGGAGGGTCTAGGACCAGAGGGCACACCCTCAGAATTAAAGGAAGTTCCTTTAGGAAGAAGATGAGAAGACATTTCTTTAGTCAGAGGGTGGAATTCTTTGCCACAGACGACTGTGGTGGCCAAGAAAGGATAATTTTGTTGGAGGTAGATAGATTCTTGATTAGTACGGGTGTCAGGGGTTATGGTGAGAAGGAGAATGGGGCTGAGAGGGAAAAATAGATCAGCCATGATTAAATGGTAGAGTAAACTTGATGGGCTGAATGGCCTAATTCTGCTTCTATCACATGACTTTGTTCGAAAGAATGTTCCCAACTTCCCTTACAGACTGGATTGGGTATAGTATGTGCAATGAAATGATGAGACAGCAATCTTTACAAACTGCCCCAACTGAATACAAGACCTGGCAGTCCTATAGACCTTCAGGGCAGCACAGCGGGTAGAGCTGCTGCCTCACAACACCAGAGAACTGGGTTCAACCCTGACCTCGGGTGCTGTCGGTGTGGAGTTCGCACGTTCTCCCTGTGATTGCATGTGTTTTCTCCAGGTGCTCTGATTCTTTCCTCCCACATCCCAAAGATGTGCATGTTTGTAGGTTAATTGGCCTCTGTAAATTGCCCCTAGTGTGTTGGATAGAACTAGTGTACAGGTGATCACTGGTCGGCGTGGACCCGGTGGGCCGAAGGGTCTGCTTCCACGCTGTATCTCTAAACTAAACCTTCACTGATGGACTGGACCAGCTTATGCTGCTGCCTGCTATTTATTTTATAGTCCCTCGCTTCACATTCAACTGTGATTCATTGGGCAGCACCCTCCTCTCTTAGTTTTGAGGACAACACTTAACATGTGTTGTGGATGAAAGGAGCAATAAATGTAATGTGTAAAGCTCCCAATGAGTAATGTGTATGTGTAAAGCCCCCCCCCCCCACACCGGGTCCCTCTTTATTCTGGGCACTCGATCCAATTTGTGATCCCAGCTACAAAGACAGATGTGTACAGCAATTCGTTCTTCCCCCGCACAATTAAAGCATGGAATAATCTCCACCCTACTATAGTTACCCAACCAGATGCAACTAAATTTAAAGTAGCACTTTCTTCCCAATAACCCTTTCTGGCTTAATCTCTCCCTTCACCACCTCTAGTTTAAATTCCATTTGCAATAGTTTGGAGGACCAAGAAACCAAGGCCGTGCCACCTCCCTGACCCCCCCACACTGGGTCTCTCTTCATTCTCGGCACCCTACCCCCCCCCCCCCCCCCCCCCCTCCCCACGTTGGGTCCCTCTGCTTTCTCTCGGCGGCCCACACTCCCCCCCCATCCCCGGCTCCAGATTCAAGGATGACTCAAAGCTGTGCGGAAATCCTTACTCATTGGGAGCTTTACACATTACATTTATTGCTCCTTTCATCCATTTAACAGCCAATTGGAAGGAAAGTTACTTACACAAGGTTAAGGAGCCCATCCAGATCTGGAATCAGACTTTAAGGAAAAAAATAAATAATTTAGTAGCATCACTGAACAGAGAGACCACACAGTCAAATGGAATTATGCTCCAGAAGTCTCCCCCTACACTGAAACCCACCATCTCTTTCTCCCTCATCATCACGCCTCCCCTTTATAGCGTTAATGTATTTGTAACCAGTCTCTTTGGCTTCTACATTAAAACCATGAGTGGTCTGAAGAATGCCTCCAAGAAAGCAGTGAGGCCAGTTCTCTGTATGCTTTCAAGAGAGAATTGGATAGAGCTCTTGAAGATAGCGGAGTCAAGGGATATGTGGAAAAGGCAGGAACGGGGTACTGAGTGTGAATGATCAGCCCTGATCACAGTGAATGGCGGTGCTGGCTCGAAGGGCCTACTCCTGCACTTATTGTCTATTGTACTCCTGTCATCTATTCTTGATTTTAACTTCCACATAGGAAATTGTTTCCTAACTACCATATTATTCAATTATTTTAAAGATCGCTATCGGATTTCCTGTTATGTAACAATATGTCTTGAAGGTGTACATTAATAGGAACAAGTCAGTGTTTAAAGGTGGCGGATGTGCAGGAGTGGGTGCCGTCTGTGTATGGCAGCCTGCCCGCAGTCCGTCTCTACACCTTTTTTTATTTTATTTTATTTTAAGTCCTGTTAAAAAATGTTAGTGGAGGTCTTCTATGTGGGGGGTGGGGGTGGGGAAGGGGGAAACTTTATTTCTTAGTCCCCTACCTGGTCGGAGAGGCAGCATCCCTCCAAGCTGCTTCTTCGCCCCGTCCTCGCGGCCTACCATCGAAAATGGAGCAGCGTTTCCTGTCGGGACCGGCCGGGACTACAGCTTCGGCGGCGGTGGTGCAGCGCTGGGACACCAACACGGAGCGGGCGATGCCTTACCGGGTCGCCGTGCGGTAAGCTCCGGAGCGCTGTGGCCGTCGATCCCAACATCGGGAGCTGGGGCGGTGGGCGTCCGGCCGCGGGCGGCGCTGGATTTGGAGCGCCGCGGAGCCTGGGATCGAGTTCGCCGGGGTCGGAGCTCCAACCGGCGCGGCCTGAGGACTACGAGTGCCCCGGTCTCCGGGGAGGAGGCAGCCGCTCCAGACTTCTCCAAGCCGCTGAGGAATGTTTCACCCAACGCCGAAGTTGCATCTTCACGGCAAGAGGGCCCTGAAAATCATCGGACTGGCTGCACGGCCACAAATGGGCCCCGACCTCGGGTGTTTCACAGAGGAAGAGGACTTAACTTTCTGGTGCCTTTCTCCACAGTGGAAATTTTTGATTCTGTTGTGGGGGGGACGCTAGTGTTGAACTCTATAATGTGTTGTGTCCATTTTATTCATTTTTTTAACCTTTTTCTATGGTTTGTATGGAAACTTATTATTTAATTTATGTAAAGCACTTTGGTGTCAATGCGAGTTGACTTAAAACGTGCTATATAAATAAAACTTACTTACTTACTTACTTAAGTTTTCTTCATCTGAGATGATTGCAGTCTCCTGCATTTTGCAGTGTTATACAGGGACAGTGGTTAAAAATATTACACAGGGACAAACCTTTCACAATGGTACTGTATTAGTGTTTGTGACAAAACCCAGCATTGTGTCCTGAACCCACTGATATAAAATGCCACGCACACCTCCAGATTCAGGGACAGTTTCTTCCCAGCTGTTATCGGGCAACTGAACCATCCTATTACTTGTATTGTATTGTATTGCATTCAAATTTATTGTCATTGTCTCAATTAGAGACAACGAAATGAATTTCCCTTTACAGTCCGTATCATAAAAATAAATAAATAATAAATAATAAAACTTATTAAAAATAAAATAGAATTTAAAAAAAAAGCACAAACACAGAAAGTCCACGACACAACATAACACAATGACACCAAGATGAGGAAGGCACCATAGTCCAGCCAGCCTCCCCTCCAATCTTCCCAGATGTTCACCCGTGGTCGGGGCCTTCCGAGCACCCGCAGTCGCCACCCCGGGCGGCCAGATGCTCAGGCCCTCTCGCCGGGCTGATGGAACGCCGACGCCGAACCCCGACGGTGAAAATCCTCCTCAGCGGCCCGGACCTCCCGATCAGCCGCCTCCCATCGGAGTCCGCAGCTCCCGAGTCGGGCAGAGTCGCAGGACTCTGCGATGTTTGTCAGCGCCACCCGCGTTGGGAGCTCCGCGAACCACAGCTCCAGGATGTCGGTGCCGCAACTATTACCAACTAGAGAGCGGTCCTGACCGCCCATCTATCTCATTGGAGACCCTCGGACTATTTTTAATCAGTCATTACCATGCACTAAACATTATTCCCTTTATCCTGTATCTATACAGTGGGCAGCTTGTTTATAATCACGTATTGTCTTTCCACTGACCGGATAGCACGCTACAAAAAAGATTTTCACTGTATCTTGGTACACATGACAATAAGCTGAACTACCTTCATTTCTGATAATGGCAAAATTAAGAATGCGCGAATCTTTATACCGCAGTACTTTCAAAATACAATTGGAACCCCTCTCACCCTGGCCACAAACTCTTTGAATCACTTCCCTCTGGAAGGTGACTCCGGACCATCAACGCCGCCACAGCCAGACATAAAAACAGTTTTTTCCCCGCGAGTAGTAGCTCTACTCAATAACCAAAAATCTGCAGCCTCCTTTTGCTCTGGTATTTTATTTAATTCACATGTTCAATAATGCTTTATTATTAACGTTTAATGGTTTATGTGTCATTCCTAACTGTCACTGTATGTCACGTTGTCACTTGCGGGCGGAGCACCAAGACAAATTCCTTGTATGTGAATACTTGGCCAATAAACTTATTCATTCATTCAATACAATATGAAACTTCCACTTGCATTACAAGTTACTGAGCTAAAGCTGCACACAGTCTCCCAGCACCGAGTTATTCATGCTTCAGACTAGTCTGTTTCAGCCAAATGAAAGTGTCTTTGAAATCCTGTGAACCTGTGCTCCCCTACTTTGTAGACAGCCCCATCATTTCTCCATTGGGCACAGAACACGCACTGCAGTCTGACAAGAAAACAGTGCCACAGTATCGCCTGCGCGCAACACTGTAATCTAGCTCAGGATTTACCAGCCTCCACTTGAAAAAGGATACCAAAAGACTCACAGACATTTGTGTCCAGATCGTACAGACAGCTGCAAACCTCCCTGGGGTCAGAAGTGAATCCGGACAGCTGGAAGGAAGGGATAGAGAAATGGATTGTGCAAATCAGCTAATAATTCAGGCCAACACATAAAACTGGATAACTGTATCTTCCAAGCAAACATCTGCCTGGTTATTATATAGAATAACATTCTAACTCTGTCCTGGGCCTCCTCCATGGCCAGAGTGAGCACCACCGGAAATTGGAGGAGCAACACCTCATATTCTGCTTGGGCAGTCTGCACCCTAGTGGCATAAACATTGAATTCACCAATTTCCAGTAGCCTTTGCTGTCTCCTCCCCTTCTCAGCTCTCTCAGCCCTCGGGCTCCTCCTCTTCCTTTTTCCTTTCTTCTCCCCATCTCCCCCCCCCCCCCCTCTACATCAGTCTGAAGAAGGGTTTCGGGCCGAAACGTTGCCTATCTCCTTCGGATGCTGCTGCAGCCGCTGAGTTTCTCCAGCACTTTTGTCTACCTAACATTCTAACGCTGTCAGGTGCCACCCCCTACCATCTCACAGTGACTGTTCACACGGTTAAGTAGAATGGGAGACGAAAACCCACACTGAGACGTGCGGGGGGGGGGGGAGAGACACCAATCATAATATCTCAATGAATTGGATGTTGTTCTAGATATGAATGGAATGGTTATGTTTCCTCATTGAAGACACCCAGACCATCTTTACTCTCTGGAGTTTAGAAGATATGGGGGGGGGGGGGGGGCCTCATCGAAACTTACCAAATAGTGAAAGGCCTGGATAGAGTGGATGTGGAGAGGATGTTTCCACTAGTGGGAGAGTCTAGTACCAGAGGCCAAAACCTCAGAATAAAAGGATGCACCGTTAGAAAGGAGATGAGGAGGAATATCTGTGGAATTCATTGCCACAGACGGCTGTGGAAGCCGCGAATGGATATTTTTAAGGCAGAGATTGATAGATTCTAGAACACAATTCTATGTTGTAGTGATAGTTTGCACAGAAGTCTTTTCAAATGGTTTGTGATTTAATTATGCGTTCCCATATAAAAGCAGGCTATAATGTAAACGGGTCAGAGCTAATAATGGAAACTTGCATACTTGATCAGTACGGGTGGCAGAGGTTATGGGGAGAAGACAGGAGGGAATGGGATTAAGAGGGAAAGATAGATCAGCCACGATTGAATTGCGGAGTAGACATGATGGGCTGAATGGCCTAATTCTGCTCCTATCACTTATGAACTAGTATAAATGCAACGTCAAGCTCACAGGGCAGTTGCTTCAGAGGTTTACTTGGCACCGGCCAATCTCACTTCCCCTTACACACGTCTCTGCTTTAGATGGCACATTGATCTTACCCAAGTGACTTCATCATTCACCACCACCAGAGCAAATTCGTGCCGCTTGTCGATCTTGTGCTTCGTCCTGACAAACATTTCTATCATTTTCTGAGCGATGTTTAATGCGTTGGTTTTGGAACTGTGTAAAAAAATAAAAGAAAATGATTGAAACTCAATAATTCCTAATCAAAATCAAACAGCCCCAGTAATTAGGTCGCTGCTGATGTATATCCTTAACGATAAATTAACAAACATCCAGTTCCACAGAAACCTACAGGGTTGTTCCACTCGATGTGGCTAGATTATTTAAACTAATTAGGCTGATAATTTCTTATTATTCCACAGCTTTGCAGGCACCATCCCCAGCTCAATCAAGGGGACTAAATCATCGATATTTTTAAGGTGAAGATTGACGGGTTGTGGATAAGTACGAGTGTCAGGGGTTATGGGGAGAAGTCAAGAGAATGGTGTTGGGAGAGATAGATCAGCCGTGATTGAATGGCGGAGTAGACTTGATTGGCCGAATAGCCTATTTCTGCTCCTATCACCTATGACACTTGGTGTTGTAAGCTTCACTAGACACCAACCCTCAATCCCACAAACACGGCAGCTACTGTAGTGCAATGCTACAAGTGCTGACTCACAATGGTGAGCTGCTCCACACACACACCGACCCTTCCCCCAGGACCAGCTCTGTTAATGCTAATTCACACTAAGGTGTGAATCCCACAGATACTGTTGCCAGGACATTTATCCAATCCAGTTATTAAATTGCTCCCTTTCACACCCCACACCGTGACTCACCATGCAAAATACATTCTCTTCCCACCATTGATTCTTCAGTCTGCTGACGGAGGGTCCCGACCCGAAATGTCAACCCATCCATTTACTGCAGATATGCTGCCTGACCCGCTAGGTTACTCCAGCACTATGTGTCTATCTTTGGTATATACCAGCATCTGCAGTTTGTTTCTGCGCATTACATCTGTAACCTCTAGTTTCTTAACTTCTCCGTGAAAACCACTTTAATATTTAATATTTTCTATGACAACAGTCTCACCCAGAGAATTCTGAATGTGGAATTATCTGCCTCAGAAAGCAGTGGAGGCCAATTCTCTGGATGCTTTCAAGAGTTAGATAGAGCTATTAAAGATAGCAGAGTCAAGGGATGTGGGGAGAAAGCACTAACGGGGTACTGATTGTGGATGATCAGTCATGATCACAGTGAATGGCGGTGCTGGCTCGAAGGGCCGAATGGCCTACTCCAGCACCCATTGTATATTACCCCATGTTATACAGGCACAGTACTATGCACTGTGCCCACTGATAAGAAATTCCAGTGTGATATTGCTAACTGACTTCTGACACTAGTCAAACCTAGAAGGCAAAAATCTACGATTATATTACTGGAGAGCTTTCTCTGCTCAAATGGAATATAATATGAAACAAATTCTATAAAGGCAATCCATAACAATTGTCAAACTAATATTGGTAAACATCCTAACCCATTCATCGACTCAAGTTTCTGCAGTGACATCTCCTCTGAAAGATCCAAGCAGATGATCTGTGAAGAGAAAGAGACAAAACTTGAAGATGGGCCCATGGCTCATCCTACCTGATAAACGCATCAGACATCAACCAGTGCCTGCTGCTAGCAAAGCCCTCATACATTAGAGTCCCTCCAAACCTATCCTATCTGTCTAAAGGTAGACAAAAATGCTGGAGAAACTCAGCGGGTGAGGCAGCATCTATGGAGCGAAGGTCTCGACCCGAAACGTCGCCCATTTCCTTTGCTCCATAGATGCTGTCTCACCCGCTGAGTTTCCCCAGCATTTTTGTCTACCTTCGATTTTCCAGCATCTGCAGTTCCTTCTTAACATAGAAACATAGAAAATAGGTGCAGGAGTAGGCCATTCGGCCCTTCGAGCCTGCACCGCCATTCAATATGATCATGGCTGATCATCCAACTCAGTATCCTGTACCTGCCTTCTCTCCATACCCCCTGATCCCTTTAGCCACAAGGGCCACATCTAACTCCCTCTTAAATACAGCCAATGAACTGGCCTCAACTACCTTCTGTGGCAGAGAGTTCCAGAGATTCACCACTCTCTGTGTGAAAAATGTTTTTCTCATCTCGGTCCTAAAGGATTTCCCCTCTATCCTCAAACTGTGACCCCTTGTCCTGGACTTCTCCAACATCGGGAACAATCTTCCTGCATCTAGCCTGTCCAGCCCCCTAAGAATTTTGTAAGTTTCTATAAGATCCCCCCTCAATCTTCTAAATTCTAGCGAGTACAAGCCGAGTCTATCCAGTCTTTATTCATATGAAAGTCCTGACATCCCAGGAATCAGTCTGGTGAACCTTCTCTGTACTCCCTCTATGGCAAGAATGTCTTTCCTCAAATTTGGAGACCAAAGCTGTATGCAATACTCCAGGTGTGGTCTCACCAAGACCCTGTACAACTGCAGTAGAACCTCCCTGCTCCTATACTCAAATCGTTTTGCTATGAATGCTAACATACCATTGGCTTTCTTCACTGCCTGCTGCACCTGCATGCCTACTTTCAATGACTGGTGTACCATGACACCCAGGTCTCGTTGCATCTCCCCTTTTCCTAATCGGCCACCATTTAGGTAATAGTCTACTTTCCTGTTTTTGCCACCAACTATCAACTATCTGTCTAAATGCATCTTAAGCATTATTATTTACTCTTTAAAAAAAAAAAGGCAGGATGTGGAAACGGTCACTGCTTTGGAAGTAACCAGCGCAAACTCACCACTTTCTCCGGGCAGTTAACCTTCGGGGTCCTGATCTGAATTTCAGGCTGGGGTTGGTTTTGGAACTGCAGCTGAGATTGGAATTGGGGCTGACTTTGAGACTGGGGCATGGCTGAAGACTGCCCTGGGGGCTGGGGCTGGGGTTGAAGCTGGGGTTGGCTCTGAGACTGGGGCAGGGACTGCGGCTTGGACTGGAATTGGGACTGGGACTGAGACTGGGGCAGGGGGAGGGACAGGGGAGAGGGAGGGGAGGCAGGAGGTGGAGGTTGAGGTTGACTCGGGGGTTGGTTTGAGGTCTGGGGTGGATTGGAGGACTGGCCTGAAGACTGGGGTGTGAAGATGCTCTGGGGTTGGGGTTGGTTGAGGATCTGGGCTGGGAATGGGGGCTGGGGTTGTGTCTGGGCTGGGAATGAGGGTTGAGTTTGTGTCTGGGCTGGGAATGAGGGTTGAGTTTGTGTCTGGGCTGGGAATGGGGGCTGGGGCTGGGCTGGGAATGAGGGTTGAGTTTGTGTCTGGGCTGGGAATGAGGGTTGAGTTTGTGTTTGGGCTGGGAATGGGGGCTGGGGTTGGAAGGGGGGCTGGTGCTGAGTTTGTGTCTGGGCTGGGAATGGGGGCTGGGGCTGGAAGGGGGGCAGGTGCTGAGTTTGTGTCTGGGCTGGGAATGGGGGCTGGGGTTGGAATGGGGGTTGAGGTTGGGGTTGGAAGGGGGGCTGGGGCTGGGGTTGGAAGGGGGGCTGGGTTTGTGCCTGGGCTGGGAATGGGGGTTGGGGCTGGGGTTGGAATGGGGGTTGGGGTTGGGGCTGGAAGGGGGGCAGGCTGTGGGCTGGGGCTGCGGCCTCCTGCTCCTGTTGTTGTTGTTGCTGCCGCTGCCGCCGGCGGCTGCCCCTGGTCCTGCCCCCCACCCCAACCCCTACCCCCGGGCTCTCAATGCCGGCCTCGCCGTCACCCTCCCTGCCACCAACACCACCACCACCACCGCCGGCCTGCGCCCCCTGGCCGGGCGGGTCCTGCCTGTCCTCCGCCCCCTCAGGGTTAGAGCGGGTGCTGGGCCGCTGCAGGCTGGGCCCTGAGGCCTGGGCCTGGGCCTGGGCCTGGGCCTGGGGCTCGGGTTCGGAGCCGGCCGGGGCCTCTCGACCTTCCTCAGCGGGCGCCGACATCTCCACCGGCACCGGCGGCTGCCCCGCTCCCGCGATGCCCTCTGGGGGTTGTAGTCCCTCGGCTTCCGTTTCCGTCTCCGTCAACGCAGGGCGGACTACAATCCCAGAGAACACCGCGGCGTCGCCGACCCTCCACCGCGGTGCATCCTGGACCTTGTAGTCCCACTCCCTTCTTCCCCCCATTGTAATCCCCTACAAACAAACTACAACTCCATAAATTGCACAAACAGCACCTCATATTTCAGATTCAAACCTTATTGTCATTATGCAGTGTACAGTACAGAGACCACGAAATGCAGTTAGCATCTCCCTAGAAAAGCGACATAGAATATGAGCAATAAATAAATATATTTACGTGCATACAGTCGTAGTAGTGCAATTGTTTATTTATTTTTTTGGTGGGAGGCGTGTCCGAGGAGGGGGGGTGATTTGCAGTCACCGAGGTACAGTGTTGAGTAATGTAACAGCCGCAGGGAACCTGCTGGTCCGGCAACGGAGAGACCTGTAGCTTCTCCCGGATGGTAGGAGGGTAAACAGACTGTGGTTGGGGTGAGAGCAGTCCTTGACGATGCCGAGCGCCCTTTGCAGACACCGCTTGCTCTGGACAGACTCAATGGAGGGGAGTGAGGAACCGGTGATGCGTTGGGCAATTTTCACCACCCTCTGCAATGCCTTCCGGTCGGAGACAGAGCAGTTGCCATACCATACTGTGATACAGTTGGTAAGGATGCTCTCGATGGTGCAGCGGTAGAAGTTCACCAGTTCGCTTGGGCAGCTTACAAACCAAGTGGTATCAACATTGACTTCTCTAACTTCAAATAACCCCTTGCATTCTCCATCTCTTCCCCACACAATTGAATTGAATTGAATTGATTAAGAATGAACTGCAGATGCTGGTAAAATCGAAGGAAGACACAAAATGCTGGAGAAACTCAGCGGGTGAGGCAGCATCTATGGAGAGAAGGAATTGGCGACGTTTCTGGTCGAGACCCTTCTTCAGACTGAATTGAATTTAATTCAATAGAATTTATTTGTCATTTAAAAAAAAATTTGAAACAAAATGCCGTTACCATACAGTCACAACAATAAAAAGCAAATAAAACACACAAATACATAAACTTAACATAAATATCCATCACAGTGACTCACCTCTAGGCACCTCCTCACTCTGAGGTGCATTTGGAAAGCAGTAACAGGATCAGTAAAATGGACAAGGGAGAGCCAGTGAATGTCGTGTACCTGGACTTTCAGAAAGCCTTTGATAAGGTCCCACACAGGAGATTAGCGGGCAAAATTAGAGCACATGGTATTGGGGGTAGGGTATTAACATGGATAGAAAATTGGCTGGCAGACAGGAAACAGAGTAGGGATTAACGGGTCCCTTTCAGAATGGCAGGCCTGTCAATCTTCCTCACCCAGCAAATCATTCACGATCTATAAAGTGATTCTGCAATCCTGATCAACTGTTCATTTCATTGGACTATCTTTAATCGGACTTTACCTTGCACTAAACACTATTCCCTTTATCCTGTATCTGTGCACAGTGGTCGGATCGATTGTAATCATGTATAGTCTTTCCGCTGACTGGATAGCGTGCAACAAAATGTTTTTCACTGTACCTCGGTACACGTGACAATAGACTAAACTAAACTAAATGTTGTGATGTGGAAGGAAACCAGAGCACCCGGACAAAACCCACGCCAGCCACAGGGAGAATATACAAATTCCACACCGACAAGGATTGAACCCGGGTCTCTGGCGCTGTGAGGCAGCAACTCTATCAGCTGTGTCACTGAGAGCTCTGCAATACGATCAGCCAGTCAGTGTTTGTTTTCACTGATGTAGAGGAGTCCACACACAAGATTAGAAGTTGTTCAGCCAGAGCTGAACACACTTCGCAGCATCTGCGTACAATAGTGTGTCTGGCTCGTCGCTTCTTGTGCTTCTTGTGCGTGGTGGTGGAAAGGTTGGTGGAAACTGAGCTGGATAGGGCTCAAAGATAGCGGAGTCAGGGGGTATGGGGAGAAGGCAGGAACGGGGTACTGATTGGGGATGATCAGCCATGATCACAATGGACTCTCGAACTTCTACAGGTTCACAGTAGAGAGCATATTGACTGGTTGCATCGAGGCCTGGTTCGGTAACTTGAACGTCCAGGAGCGAGAAAGAATGCAGAAAGTTGTGACCACCGCCCAGTCCATCATCGGCTCTGACCTCCCCACCATCGAAGGGACCTATCGCAGTCGCTGTCTCAAAAAGGCTGCCAGCATCATCAAAGACCCACACCATCCTGGCCACACACTCATCTCTCCGTTGCCATCGGGAAGAAGGTACAGGAGCTTGAAATCTGGAACATCCAGGTTAAGGAATAGCTACTTCCCCACAGCCATCAGGCTATTAAACACAACATCAAACAAACTCTGAACAATAACAGCCTATTGCACTTTATCTGTTTATTTATTGTGTATATATAATGGTCTATGGTATATAGGCACACTGAACTTTTATCTCCTGTTCTGTATTATGTTTACATATTCTGTTGTGCTGCAGCAAGCAAGAATTTAATTGTCCTATCTGGGACACATGACAATAAAACTCTCTTGACTTGTCTCTTGAATGGCGGTGCTGGCTCGAAGGGCCAAATGGCCTACTCCTGCACCTATTGTCTATTGTCTAACAGAGCCGCAACGTGAACGCTCTTTCCTTGACCTCTCCACATCAGGTGCATCCAATGCATCGGTGCAGGTCGAGGAGTGGCCTGTTTCTGTGCAGTGCATGGCGCGTGATTCTCACGTATTCGGCAAGTTTCTCACCTGCCGGTTTTCGCCCGTTGATGGGTTAATCCGAGAGAACATGTTAAAATCCAGGGGGATGTTGACTCGGAAAAACAGCAGCGGAGGAAGGGCGCTTCCAAACAGGACAGGAAATCCCGGAGATTTGCATACGTTGGGCCCATTGTTTCACAAACTCAACAAATCTCCTGAGCTGAGGTTACAATCCAAAACACAGAGCAGGAACAAATAGCAAGAAGCATTAAAAGTCCAACCTCCCCTGCACCTTCCCCAGAACGAGAGGAGGAGATTTGCTGCACAGATATGGAGGTAAGTAAGGTCTTCCAGTAGACGTTACCCTCTCAGTTAAGCACATTGAAGGTAGAGCAGGCTGCAGATCAAGTACTAGTAAATGGGATTAATATTAATGGGCACATGGTGGACAGAGTGGGCTGAAAGGCCTGTTTCTGAGCTGCACCACTTTATGTTAGGATGGTCTTTACTGACGTGCAGATGCCTTGTAAGAAGGAGAGTTGTTTAAGAAAGAACTGCAGATGCTGGAAAAATCGAAGGTAGACAAAAATGCTGGAGAAACTCAGCGGGTGAGGCAGCATCGATGGAACGAAGGAATAGGTGACCCGAAGCGTCATAGATGCTCCAGAAATGCTGTCTGACCTGCTGAGTTACTCCAGCTTTTTGTGTCTATCTTTAGCTTAGTTTAGTTTACTTCATTGTTGTCACATGTACCGAAGTACAGTGAAAGCTTTCTTGTTGTGTGCTGGCCAGTCAGCGGAAATACTACACATGATTACAATCACAGTGCACAGATACGGGACGAAGGATGGCGGGACTGTCATATGCTGGGCTTGTACACTCTGGAGTTTAGAAGGATGAGAGGGGATCTTATTGAAACATATAAGATTGTTAAGGGATTGGACACGCTAGAGGCAGGAAACATGTTCCCGAAGTTGGGGGAATCCAGAACCAGGGGCCACAGTTTAAGAATAAGGGGTAGGCCATTTAGAACGGAGATGAGGAAAAAACATTTTCACACAGAGAGTTGTGAGTCTGTGGAATTCTCTGCCTCAGAAGAAGGCGGTGGAAGCCGGTTGTCTGGATGCTTTCAAGAGAGAGTTAATTAGGCTGGGGACTATCCCAATGTTTAAGAAACAGTTAGACAGGTACATGGATAGGACAGGTTTGGATGGATATATGGGCCAAACGCAGGCAGGTGGGACTAGTGTAGATGGGACATGTTGGCTGGTGTGGGCAAGTTGGGCCCAAGGGCCTGGTTTCACACTGTATCACGCCGTGACTGTAAATTATAAATGATATATAAATTAATATAAATCTGTGCTCCTCACTGTGAGAGATGGGGCAGCATCCCGGGAAGACGGAGCTGGAGACACTGCGGGAGGAGGAGGAAGAGGAGGAGGAGGAGGAGGAGGAGGAGGAGGAGGAGGAAGAGGATGAAGAGATGGCCGTTCTGCACTACGAGAGACAGATCACGGAGCTGCTGGTGGTCATTCTCGAGTTGAACAGAAAGATCGACAGACTGACACTCACCAGCTGCCGGTAGGGAACAAGACCAGCTCGGGGCCCAGCTCTCCTTCCGTGTCCATAAGCCCATTCTACCGTTAGGCCAGAGGCTAATTTAGCCAGGATGTCATCAGCCTCCAATGTTGAATCAGAGGATATTCTGTGACTACTTGTAACTACTTCCCGGGACTTACAATAGACAATAGACAATAGAAGCAGGAGTAGGCCATTCGGCCCTTCGAGCCAGAACCGCCATTCAATGTGATCATGGCTGATCATCCCCAATCAGTACCCCATTCCTGCCTTCTCCCCATATCCCCTGATTCCGCTATCTTTAAGAGCCCTGTCTAGCTCTCTCTTGAAAGTATCCAGAGAACCGGCCTCCACCACCCTCTGAGGCAGAGAGTTCCACAGATTCACAACTCTCTGTGAGAAAAACAGACACAGACACAAAATCAAACAGCTCGTAGATCAGTGTTGTGTCTATCGAACAAGATGTTTTATTGAAGGCCTCAACAGTGCCCACTGAGCATGATGTCTTCTCCCAGAGTGGTTCCCAAAGGCCACTGTTATGGCCTTCAATAAACCAACTTGTTCGATAAACTCACCATATGTTTTTTTCACACAGAGAGTGGTGAATCTCTGGAACTCTCTGCCACAGAGGGTAGTCGAGGCCAGTTCATTGGCTATATTTAAGAGGGAGTTAGATGTGGCCCTTGTGGCTAAGGGGATCAGAGGGTATGGAGAGAAGGCAGGTACGGGATACTGAGTTGGATGATCAGCCATGATCATATTGAATGGCGGTGCAGGCTCGAAGGGCCGAATGGCCTACTCCTGCACCTAATTTCTATGTTTCTATGTTTATGTGATAGAAGCTGAATTAGGCCATTCGGCCCATCGGGTCTAATCTACCATCAATCGTGGCTGATCTATCTCTCCCTTCTAACGTTCTCCTGCCCCCTCCCCGTAACCTCTGACACCACTGGGACCCTCCTACAGACGGCATCTGTGGGGAACGTGGATGGGTGACATTTTGGGTCGGGACCCTTCTTATCTTCCTCTACCTGCCGCCTCAGGTACTCTCTTCCTGGTCGATTCCCCACTGGACAATAGACAATAGGTGCAGGAGTAGACCATTCGGCCCTTCGAGCCAGCACCGCCATTCAATGTGACCATGCCTTCTCCCCATATCCCCTGACTCCGCTATCTTTAAGAGCTCTATCTATCTAACTGGCCTGGCCACATTTACCAGAGTGTTTCCACAGCCCAGTTATGTTCCTTGCAGGGAAGATGAAGAATACCTGGACACCGGCTCTGATCTCAGTGACCACCAGTCCCTGGAGACAAGTTCGCTCCAGCTGCCGGACTGGGACCACGTGGCACAGTCCACCTACCCAGGGCAGCCATGTCAGACATCAATGCCAACAGGTATGGTGACACAGCGGTGGAGTTGCAGCCTCACAGCGCCAGAGACCCGGGTTCCATCCTGACTGAGAGCGCTGTCTGCACGGAGTTTGCACGCTCTCCCCGTGACCTACATGGGTTTTGCTCCGGGTGCTCCGGTTTCCTCCCACACTCCAAAAGTTGCGCGGGTGTGTAAGTTCATTGGCTTTGGTTAAAATTGTAAAATTGAGGGAATTCGGACTTCAGAAGAAGGGTCTCGACCCGAAACGTCACCCATTCCTTCTCTCCTGAGATGCTGCCTGTCCCGCTGAGTTACTCCAGCATTTTGTGTCTATCTTCGGTGTAAACCAGCATCTGCAGTTCCTTCCTTCACATTTATCCACGTTAGTTATCTGCCCTCACATGACCTGGTGTCTAATATTGTTGAGGACTCCCAGAGATACCACATGTGTTGACTTCTCCAGACTCCAGCCACTGTTCAGTTCAGTTTAGTTTATTGTCACGTGTACCGAGGTACAGTGAAAAGCTTTTGTTGCGTGCTATCCAGTCAGTGGAAAGACAATACATGATTACATTCGAGCCGTCCACAGTGTTCAGATACAGGATAAAGGAATCTGTTCTTCTTAGGCCCCCTTCGGTCATGGCTGACCAAGGGTGTCTCCAGGGTTGGAGGACACCTGTGCGTGACTTTGTTTAACGTGAGGAGACTATTCTGCTGCAGCCTTCATCCGCCTTCCCAGCCGTTGTGACGCTCCACTAAGGTCAGCCATCGTCCTCCGCCTGTTCCAGCGTTGAGGTCTTGGTTGGATTGCTCTTTGTCAGAGGACCTCCCCCTCAACCTTACTGCCATGGGTGGCCCTACCGGGAGCATAGCTCCAGACGGCATCGCTCTCAGGATCTCAGGTCCACACAAGCTTCTCCACCACGACCAGGGGACAATCCACCCAGAAGAATCTGTAGGAGTAGAGATTTGAGGGTGTGGAGCGATTGTAATATGAGCTTGTAGATCTGCTTCTGTGGCTAACGTGCAAATAGTCGCCTGGTTTGGACGCCATCCTAGAGGCAGGGAGCAATGAGATGTGTACTGACTGGAATCACAGTGATGTTATGAAGGAACTGCAGTTGCTGGAAAAATCGAAGGTAGATAAAAATGCTGGAGAAACTCAACGGGTGAGGCAGCATCTATGGAGCGAAGGAATAGGTTATCACAGTGGAATCAGAGTGATGATAACTTCGGCCTAACGTACAGATGCTTCAGCAGGTGAACCCTGCGACCTCTCGCGGACTCTGCATCGGGTGCTGACAGAAATCGAGGACGGAGTGCGCACACGGAAAGCTGAAATCCCACCGCGGGGAGATGACTGTGAGGCAGAGGAGGAAGCTCGTACCCGATGGGAGCTGGTCACACAGGTAGGCATCCAGAAAACCAAAGTACTGCACCAAAGACTGAGGAATGAGTGGGTTAACTCATGATGAGCGTCTGTCGGCACTGGGCCTGTACTCGCTGGAGTTTAGAAGAATGAGAGGGGGGACCTCTCCAGAACAAGAGGTCACAGTTTAAGGATAAGGGGGGAATCTTTTAGGACCGAGATGAGGTCTCCAGATCTCTGCTACAATGAGAAAAACATTTTTCACACAGAGAGTGGTGAATCTCTGGAATTCTCTGCCACAGAAGGTAGTTGAGGCCAGTTCATTGGCTATATTTAAGAGTGAGTTAGATGTGGCCCTTGTGGCTAAAGGGATCAGGGGGTATGGAGAGAAGGCAGGTACAGGATACTGAGTTGGATGATCAGCCATGATCATATTGAATGGCGGTGCAGGCTCGAAGGGCCGAATGGCCTACTCCTGCACCTATTTTCTATGTTTCTATGTTTCTATGACCTCATTGAAATTTACAGAACAGTGAAAGGCCTGGATAGAGTGGATGTGGAGAGGATGTTTCCACTAGTGGGAGAGTTTAGGACCAGAGGTCACAGCCTCAGAATTAAAGGATGTTTTTTTAGGAAGGAGATGAAAAATTTATTTAGCCACAGGGTGGTGAATCTGTGGAATTCTTTCCCACAGAAGGCTGTGGAGGCCAAGGCAATGGATATTATTATGGCAGTGATAGATTCATAATTGGTACAGGTGTCAGGGGTTACGGGGAGAAGGTAGGAGAATGGGGTTAGGAGGGAGAGATAGGTCAGCCATGATTCAATGTCGGAATAGACTTGATGGGCCGAATGGCCTAATTCTACTCCTATCACTGATGAATAAAAAATATATACAATACAAGAGCAGGGCAAAAACGAATGAACTTATTCTTGGACTGGTACGTGGATAGAAAGGGTTTAGGGAGACAAGAGTCAAACGCAGGCAAGTACACATAGAAACAGAGAAAAATAGCAGGAGTAGGCCATTCGGCCCTTCGAGCCAGCACCGCCATTCAATATGATCACGGCTGATCATCCAAAGTCAGTACCCCGTTCCTGCTTTTTCCCCACATCCCTTGATTCCGTTAGCCCTAAGAGCTAAATCTAACTCTCTCTTGAAAACATCCAGTGAATTGGCCTCCACTGCCTTCTGTGGCAGAGAACTCCACAGATTCACAACTCTCTGGGTGAAAAAGGTTTTCCTCATCTCAGTTCTAAATGGCCGACCCCTTATTTGTAAACTGTGTGAATCCCTGGTTCTGGACTCCCCCAACATGGGGAACATTTCTCCTGCATCTAGCCTGTCCAAGCCTTTAGGATTAGCTGAGTGGGCATTTTGTGTAGCATGGGCGAGTTGGGCCAAAGGGCCTGTTTCTGTGCTGTGGCTCCATCAGTGATCGTGTGACCTTCAGCCCAAATGTCCAGCCACACAGCCGATGAAAGGGAAGCCATGTAACCTCTCGTCCCTCCCTCTTCCTCGCCATCCCTCTCCCCCTCTCTCCCTCCCTCCCTCTCCCCCCCCTCTCCCTCTCCCTCTCCCTCTCCCCCCCCCCCTCTCGCCCCCCCCCAGACAATCGAGGAGGTGGAGCGGGGCCTGGGTGTGGGCCTGAGCCCAGAGCAACAAGAGGAGAGGACCCAGAGGGAGGAGGCCATGGAGTGCCTGAGAGCGAGGAACCAGCAGCTGAGGGAGCGGCTCCATGGGAAGGAGCAGGAGCTGACGGTTGCCACGGTGGCCGTCGGGAGGATTCAACTCGAGAGGGACCGGCTCCGGCTGAAGGTGGTTCCATAAGGTCATAAGGTTGTAAGGTCATAGGAGCAGAATTAGGCCATTCGGCCCATCAAATCTACTCTGCCATTCAATCAAGGCTGATCTATCTCTCCCTCCTAACCCCATTCTCCTGCCTTCTCCCCATAACCACTTCTTCTTCTTTCGTGTGGCGTGCACAGCCTAAAGTTGTTGGACAACTTGTTCCATTTGATCTCCCGTTTGTGCACGTCGAGTTGATTGCATTAGTCGAAACAGGGCGGACCACGTGAAGGTTGCATTCTCCCACCCCCTCATAACCTCTGACACCCGTACTAATCAAGAATCTATCTATCTCTGCCGTAAAAATATCCACTGACTTGTGGCCTCCACAGCCGTCTGTAGCAAAGAATTCCACAGATTCACCACCCTCTGACTAAAGAAATTCCTCCTCATCTCCTTCCTAAAAGAACATCCTTTAATTCTGAGGCTGTGACCTCTAGTCCTAGACTCTCCCACTAGTGGAAACATCCTCTCCACATCCACTCTATCCAGGCCTTTCACTTTTCTGTATGTTTCAATGAGGTCCCCCCCTCATCCTTCTAAACTCCAGCAAGTACAGACCCAGTGCCGACAAACGCTCCACCCAGCCTGGCCAGCCAGTGGGGGCACAGTGGGACAGGAAGTCCAGTCTGCTCCCCGCTGCTGTGTACTGCTCCACGACCTTCCAGAAACTTCCAGAACATCAAAGGCAATAGACAATAGGTGCAAGAATGGGCCATTCGGCCCTTCGAGTCAGCACTGCCATTCAATGTGATCGTGGCTGATCATCCCCAATCAGTACCCCGTTCCTGCCTTCTGCACATATCCCCCCTGACTCCGCTATCTTTAAGAGCCCTATCTAGCTCTCTCTTGAAAGCATCCAGAGAACCGGCCTCCAACGCCCTCTGAGGCAGAGAATTCCATAGACTCACAACTCTCTGGGTGAAAAAGTGTTTCCTCGTCTCCGTTCTAAATGGCTTACCCTTTATTCTTAAACTGTGGCCCCTGGTTCTCGACTCCCCCAACATCGGGAACATGTTTCCTGCCTCTAGCGTGTCCAAACCATTAACAATCTTATATGTCTCAATAAGATTTCCTCTCATCCTTCTAAACTCCAGAGAATACAAGCCCAGCCGCTCCATTCTCTCAGCATATGACAGTCCCGCCATCCCGGGAATTAACCTGGTGAACCTACGCTGCACTCCCTCAATAGCAAGAAATGGCTTGGCCCAATGAGGAGGTGCTCAATGGGCAAATAAACCCAAATCAGCCAACACAAAATATAGAGCGGTACACAATGCTGACACTATTCTGCATTACCCATTACCCAGGGGTGATCGATGGTCTGCATGGATTCAGTGGGCCGAAGGGCCTGTTTCCTTGCTGTATCTCTAAACTAAGCCAAGATAAACTAAACTAAACTAAACTAAGCTGAACTTTAGGGACAGCAGTGCAGCCACATGAGAGGCAAGGCAACACTATCAAAAATAACACTAATGAATATAAATATAGATGATGTTGTTGGGGGAAGAAATTGAGGAAGTGCTCAAGAGCGGCCCGGTGGCGCAGAGTTAGAGTTGCCGCCTCACAGCGCCAGAGACCTGGGTTTGATCCTGACTACGGGTGCTGTCTGTACGTTTGTACGTTCTCCCCGTGACCTGTGTGGGTTTTCTCCGGGTGCGTGTGTGTGTGTGTCTGTGTGTATGTCTGGACTCTGGATATCTCTGTACACGTGTGTGTGTGTGTGTGTGTGTGTGTGTGTGTGTGTGTGTGTGTGTGTGTGTGTGTGTGTGTGTGTGTGTGTGTGTGTGTGTGTGTGAGACTATGTGTCTGTGACTATGTGTCTGTGTCTCTGTGTGTATGTGTCTGTGTGTATGTCTCTGTGTGTGTCTGGATATCTCTGTACATGTGTGTGTCTGTGTCTGTGTGTCTATGTGTGTGTGTGTGTATGTTTCTGTGTGTATGTCTGTGTGTATGAGTGTGTACATGTGTCTATGTGTCTGGATATCTCTGTACATGTGTGTGTGTGTGTGTGTCTGTGTCTGTGTGTCTCTGCATGTGTTGGGGTATCTCTGTACATGTGTGTGTCTGTGTCTGTGTGTCTGGATAGCTCTGTACATGTGTGTGCGTGTGTGTGTATCTGTGTCTGTGTGTCTCTGCGTCTGTGTGTCTCTGCATGTGTGTGGATATCTCTGTACATGTGTGTGTGTGTGTGTGTCTGTGTCTGTGTGTCTCTGCATGTGTTGGGGTATCTCTGTACATGTGTGTGTCTGTGTGTCTGGATATCTCTGTACATGTGTGTGTGTCTGTGTGTTTGTGTGTGTGTGTCTCTGCGTCTGTGTGTCTCTGCATGTGTGTGGATATCTCTGTACATGTGTGTGTGTCTGTGTCTGTGTGTGTGTGCCTGGATATCTCTGTACGTGTGTGTGTGTCTGTGTGTTTGTGTATCTGTGTGAGACACACAGACTTTTTGTGTACTCTGAGCCTGTTTAAAGTGCATGTGTTAATGCGTGCGCTGTTGTTGATAACCGCAGCTACACGATGTGATAAGATGCCGCCTGTTTCTGCCCTTGCATTAGGCTGATGAATTGCTGTCCAGTCTGCATGATGTGCAGCAGGTTGAGTCGGCCCCTTCGTCTCCCAGTAGTGTGGGCAGAGCTGGCTACAACCCCATCAGCAACGAGCCCGGGATGACAGCCAACAAAGTAATGCTTATTATACAGGACTCATTTATGTTTATTATATTTGAGGTCTATAAAATCATGAGAGGAATAGATCGGGTAGACGCACAGAGTCTCTTGCCCTGAGTAGGGGAATCGAGGACCAGAGGACATAGGTTTAAGGTGAAGGGTAAAAGGTTTAATATGAACCTGAGGCACAACTTTCACACAATGGTGGGTGTATGGTGTCAAGGAGGTAGTTGAGGCAGATACTAAGTTTAAGAATTCTTAAGGAAGGTTTAAGATGCAATTAGACAGGTACATGGATAGAAGGAATTGTAGATGCTGGTTCAAACCAAAGATAGGCACAAAAAGCTGGAGTAATTGAGCTGGGCAGGCAGCATCTCTGGATATAGGAATGGGCGACATTTCGGGTCGGATCCGACGATGGGTCTCGACCCAAAACGTCACTCATTCCTTCTCTCCAAAGATGCTGCCTGCCCATCTCAGTTACTCCAGCTTTTTGAGTCCATCTTAGGTACATGGATAGGATAGGTTTAGAGGGATATGGGCCAAACACAGACTGGTGGGACTAGTGTAGAATGGGCATGTTGGCCAGTGGGCATGTTGGGCCGAAGGGTCTGTTTCTGCGCTGTATGGCCCCATGCCTCTGTGTATTATATATGACTTGTATTATATATTAAACACTCCTTGGGCATGAATAGCATCTCCTAAATGCAGAGTCCACACTGACTCATCAAATACTCCAGGCAGAGACAGCATGGGCTAGGTAGTGAACAAAGCTGCCTACACACTATCCCATCAATATATAACATTTATGACTCGATATATTATCTGTGTGTATCGTGTCTTGTGGTGTAACCTTACAGAGTTGCTGACTTACAGCGCCAGATACCAGGTGAGATGAATGCCATCGTTCCACTGTTGATACAGATGACAAACACTCTTGACTTCACTCCCGATTCATCCATCCATTCCTTCACTCATTCATTCATTCATTCACTCATTCATTCACTTATTCATTCATTCATTCATTCATTCATTCATTCATTCATTCATTCATTCATTCATTCATTCATTCATTCATTAATTCATTCATTCATTCATTCATCCTTCCATTCAGTCACTCGTTCATTATTCGTTCATCTCCACTGCAGGTTCCCAGCTTTGTCTTTGAACAGTTGATGCGGACATTCCAGGATTGTACCGTTCCAGGAGTCCGGAAGATTTCTCGATTCTTTCAGGTGCATGGATCCAACGTGACGGGTGTCGGGATCCGGGATTCCGAAATGGAAGCCGCTCAGCTGAGGAAGTAAGGCATTGGATTGAGTCTGTGGATCTCCCAATGGGAAGGCCGATGTACTTTGGAATCTGGCGCACTCTCATTGTGTTTTCGCGTTGAAGTATTTCGCAGATAACTCGGAGTGAAAATCTTTTTTATGTTTCCATTCCTGGATGAGGCCGTTGTGGCCTTGGCTAGTAAATAGCCTTGAAAATTCCCTTTAGGCCAGCACGGTGGCGCGGCGGTAGAACGTACAAACTCTGTACATTCAGCACCCGTAGTTGGGATCGAACCAGGGTCTCTGGCACTGTGAGGCAGCAACTCTTTGCTTGCGACTCTCTGTAATGAACGGCCAGTTCTTACGGACTCGCTTATCTCTCCCACCAGCAACTGTAGCAATCGGAGCTGCGTCTGAAGAAGGCTCTTGACCCGAAATGTCACCCATTCCTTCTCTCCAGAGATGCTGCCTGTCCCGCTGAGTTACTCCAGCATTTTGTGTCTATTCCCCCAGAATCATACATGTTTTATGAAGGTGACCTATTCTTTCCCCAGCCTGTTCAACCATTCCTCATCAACCAACGCATTCATCTCTGGAATCACCCATTGAACCTCCTCTGAAATGCTTCCATAACAAATGCATCCTCCCTGAGAGGGGATCTTATTGAAACATATGAAATTATTAAGGGTTTGGACACGCTAGAGGCAGGAAACATGTTCCCGATGTTGGGGGAGTCCAGAACCAGGGGCCACAGTTTAAGAATAAGGGGTCGGCCATTTAGAACGGAGACGAGGAAACACTTTTTCTCACAGAGAGTTGTGAGTCTGTGGAATTCTCTGCCTCAGAGGGCGGTGGAGGCCGGTTCTCTGGATACTTTCAAGAGAGAGCTGGATAGGGCTCTTAAAAATAGCGGAGTCAGGAGATATGGGGAGAAGGCAGGAACGGGGTACTGATTGGGGATGATCAGCCATGATCACATTGAATGGCGGTGCTGGCTCGAAGTGCCGAATGGCCCACTCCTGCACCTATTGTCTATTGTCTATTAATTAAATACGCTCAGCAAATGTACGCAAAATTGTAGCAAGACTTCCCACCCCTAACACTCATCCCATTTGCAATAAAGCCCAGGACGGCACAGTGTCGCAGCGGGTAGAGCAGCAACTCCACCAGAGACACGGGTTCGATTCTGACCTCAGGTGCTGTTTGTGTGAAGTTTGCACGTTCTCCCTGTGACTCCCTGGGTTGAATTTAGTTCAGTTAGTTCCGTTTATTATTGTCACGTGTGCTGAGCCACAGAGAGAAGCCTTTTTGTTGCCTACTATGCAGCATCGAGCCGTCCATAGTGTACAGATACAGGACAAAGGATGTAGATGCAGGATAAAGGGAAGTAAGACACAAAATGCTGGAGTAACTCAGCGGGACAGGCAGCATCTCTGGAGAGAAGGAATGGGTGACATTTTGGGTCGACGGATTAAGAAGGGTCTCGACCCGAAACATCACCCATTCCTTCTACCCAGAGATGCTGCCTGTCCACACTGAGTTACTCCAGCATTTATTGTCTATCTTATGTACATGGAGAGGACGGGTTTAGAGGGATATGGGCCAAACGCGGGCAGGTGGGAACCAGCAGCATCTCCTGTTCCTCCTCCCGGTTGTCTGGATGGATTGGGAGTTCACGAGCGTGCGGCTGAAGGAGATATTGGTGCCTGTCCCACTCTTTGCTTGTTTACCTTCCGCAGTTCCATCGACGAGTGGAAGGAGGGTAACGATCTGCTTTCCAGGGTCCTGCAGCAGTGCAAGGGCGACTGCGAGAGACTGAGTATGTTGCTGAGCAAACACGAGTCCAACAGCACGGCGCTGCACCTTGCCCTCCAGTACAGGTCAGTCTTGTACCCCACCACGCCTCACACCAAATACCCTCACCCTTCAGCACACCTCAATGGCTAGTTACATAGAAACATAGAAAATAGGTGCAGGAGTAGGCCATTCGGCACTTCGAGCCTGCACCGCCATTCAATATGATCATGGCTGATCATCCAACTCAGTATCCTGTACCTGCCTTCTCTGCATACCCCCTGATCCCTTTAGCCACAAGGGCCACATCAAGCTCCTTCCTAAATATAGCCAATTCCACAAATTCACCACTGTCTGTGTGTGAAAAAAATGTTTTTCTCATCTCGGTCCTAAAAGATTTCTCCCGTATCCTTAAACTGTGACCCCTTGTCCTGGACTTCCCCAACATCAGGAACAATGTTCTGAGTTTGAAGAAAGATCTTGACCCGAAACGTCACCTATTCCTTCGCTCCATAGACGCTGCCTCACCCACTGAGATTCTCCAGCATTTTTGTCTACCTTTGATTTTTCCAGCATCTGCAGTTCCTTCTTAAACATTAATGGCTGGTTCTGTGGCTCTGACTCAAAAATTAGCAATTGGTGTCTAATCCACACGCCCAAGAACCAAATGTGTAAGAAAGAACTGCAGATGCTGGATAATATCGAAGGTAGACAGAAAATGCTGGAGTAACTCAGCGGGACAGGCAGCATCTCTGGAGAGAAGGAATGGGTGACGTTTCGGGTCGAGACCTTTCTTCAGGGACACAATATACTGGAGTAGCTCCGCGGGTGAGGCAGCATCTCTGCAGAGAAGGAATAGGTGACGTTTCAGGTCGAGACCCTTCTTCACACAGTTTTCTTGTTTTCTTTTCAGTTTTCAAGCAATTGCACATTTTAAAAAATGTGTCATTCTGCGAAGTACAGGACTTTGGTATTCCAAAACACAGTCCAACAAATATATTTGATTTACATAGTGTTCCAGGTTATGATACGTTTAACTGCTTCCTTTCACTTTTTTTTGTGAAGAAATGACTCTCTGTTTGTGTTTGTTTCTTGCAGTGAGGATTGTATCGACACTTACGGAAAGCTTCTGGTGAAGGTTGGATCTATGGAGACAAAACCGGATGCAGGTGATAGAGACAATGGATGGTTGGGGGAATATTGGGATTAGCCGGGCATAGGACATAGAAACATAGAAAATAGGTGCAGGAGGAGGCCATTCGGCCCTTCGAGCCAACACCGCCATTCATTTTCATCATGGCTGATCTTCCCTATCAATAACCCGTGCCTGCCTTCTCCCCTTATCCCTTGACTCCACTAGCCCCTAGAGCTCTATCTAACTCTCTCTTAAATCCATCCAGTGACTTGGCCTCCACTGCCCTCTGTGGCAGGGAATTCCATAAATTCATAACTCTCTGGGTGAAAAAGTCTTAAATGACCTCCCCTTTATTCTAAGACTGTGGCCCCTGGTTCTGGACTTGCCCAACATTGGGAACAAGTGGAGGCTGGCAGCATACGGCACGGTGGTATAGCGGTAGAGTTGCTGCCTTACAGCGAACGCCAGGAGACCCGGGTTCGATCCCGACTACGGGGAGAACGTACTAACAGAGTTCGCAAGTTCTCCCCGTGACCTGCGTGGGTTTTCTCCGAGATCTTCGGTTTCCTCCCACACTCCAAAGACGTGCAGGTTTGTAGGTTAATTGGCTTAGTAAATTTGAAAGTTGTCCCTAGTGTGTGTAGGGTAGACAAAAGTGCTGGAGAAACTCAGCGAGTGCAGCAGCATCTATGGAGCGAAGAAAATAGGCAACGTTTCGGGCCAAAACCCTTCTTCAGACTGATAGTGTGTGGAGATCGCTGGTCATTGCGGACACGGTGGGCCGAAGGGCCTGTTTCTGTGCTGTAACTCTAAACTAAACTAAAGTAAAGTAAAGGGGCATGAGGGGCAGAATGGCCTCTACTGTTGTGTTTATGTTCTCAGGAGAGCCAGAGGCTGATGACAGTGTTGCCCAGCTGAGAGGAGACATTGTGGGGCAGAGGCAGGGCTTCACTGCCATGAAGCAGACCATCCTCGGCCTGCAAGGCATGTCTCCGGACCTGAAGCGCTACCAGCGAGCTGAGGCTGAGGCCGAGGCTGAGGCTGGGCCTGCACGCCGTGAGATGGTGCCAGCGACACAGGACCCGCTCTCGCCCGCCTTCAGCTCACGGTCACCGGGGATGCTTCAGCGCCAGAGCAAAGGGAAGGAAGAGCAGCAACAGGATCTCCTGACCGTCAGGGTGAGAGGGTGGGTGGGCTGGCAACAAGAGCAATAAGGTCGGGATTTTACAACTCACGGGGCCTCCTCCATTGTCAGAGTGAGGCCAAACATAAAATGGAGGAACAGCACCTGATATTTCACTTGGGCAGCTTACACCCCAGCGGTATGAACATTGATTTCCATAACTTTGTATTCCCCCTCTCTCCGTCCCTCCCCCACCCCACTCATCGTACTAGTTTCACTGTGCAGGAAGGAACTGCAGATGCTGGTTTACACTGAAGATAGACACAAAATGCTGGAGTAACTCAGCGGGACAGGCAGCATCTCTGGAGAGACGGAATGGGTGACGATTCGGGTGGAGACCCTCCTTCAGACACTTTTTTCTGAGTGTGAAGAAGGGTTTCAATATGAAACGTCACCCATTCCTTATCCCCAGAGATGCTGCCAGAATCCACTGAGTTACTCCAGCATTTTGTGCCTATCTTCCAGGTAACATTGTAGAGGTTCAGTAACCTTTAACCTAATGCATTAACTTAACCCGCGGTCAAATGGATCCGATGGTAAATTATTTTCCTTCCCCACGGTCAATTATCAGGAAGATATGTCCTGGTTGAAAGGCCAGCTGAGTTGGATGAAGAAGGAGAAGAAAGGCTTGGAGCAGACGTTGCGATCTCAGGAGCCTCAGGACGAGGCTGTAATCCTTCTCCTCACACACTGGAAAGAGGAACGAGATGTCTGGCTGCGGGAGGAACCCAGAACAGACCGAGCCAGAAAGGTGCGTCCAATGGTGCAATGGTCAATAGTCCAATGGTCCAATGGTCCAATGGTCAATGGTTAATGGTCCAATGGTCCAATGGTCAATGGTCAATGGTCCAATGGTTAATGGTCAATGGTTAATGGTCAATGGTCAATGGTCCAATGGTCCAATGGTCAATGGTCAATGGTTAATGGTCCAATGGTCAATGGTCCAATGGTCCAATGGTTAATGGTTAATGGTCAATGGTTAATGGTCAATGGTCCAATGGTCAATGGTCCAATGGTCAATGGTCCAATGGTCAATGGTCCAATGGTCAATGGTCCAATGGTCAATGGTCCAATGGTCCAATGGTCAATGGCCCAATGGTCAATGGTCCAATGGTCAATTGTCCAATGGTCAATGGTCCAATGGTCAATGGTCAATGGTCCAATGGTCTAATGGTCCAATGGTCAATAGTCCAATGGTCAATGGTCCAATGATCAATGGTCCAATGGTCAATGGTCCAATGGTCAATGGTCCAATGGTCAATAGTCCAATGGTCAATGGTCCAATGGTTAATGGTCCAATGGTCAATGGTCCAACGGTCAATGGTTAATGGTCCAATGGTCCAATGGTCCAATGGTTAATGGTCCAATGGTCAATAGTCCAATGGTCAATGGTCCAATGCTTAATGGTCCAATGGTCAATGGTCCAATGGTCAATGGTTAATGGTCCAATGGTCCAATGGTCCAATGGTTAATGGTCCAATGGTCCAATGGTCCAATGGTCAATAGTCCAATGGTCAATGGTCCAATGGTCCAATGGTCAATGGTCCAATGGTTAATGGTCAATGGTTAATGGTCAATGGTCAATGGTCCAATGGTCCAATGGTCAATGGTCAATGGTTAATGGTCCAATGGTCAATGGTCCAATGGTCCAATGGTTAATGGTTAATGGTCAATGGTTAATGGTCAATGGTCCAATGGTCAATGGTCCAATGGTCAATGGTCCAATGGTCAATGGTCCAATGGTCAATGGTCCAATGGTCAATGGTCCAATGGTCCAATGGTCAATGGCCCAATGGTCAATGGTCAATTGTCCAATGGTCAATGGTCCAATGGTCAATGGTCAATGGTCCAATGGTCTAATGGTCCAATGGTCAATAGTCCAATGGTCAATGGTCCAATGATCAATGGTCCAATGGTCAATGGTCCAATGGTCAATGGTCCAATGGTCAATAGTCCAATGGTCAATGGTCCAATGGTTAATGGTCCAATGGTCAATGGTCCAACGGTCAATGGTTAATGGTCCAATGGTCCAATGGTCCAATGGTTAATGGTCCAATGGTCAATAGTCCAATGGTCAATGGTCCAATGCTTAATGGTCCAATGGTCAATGGTCCAATGGTCAATGGTTAATGGTCCAATGGTCCAATGGTCCAATGGTTAATGGTCCAATGGTCCAATGGTCCAATGGTCAATAGTCCAATGGTCAATGGTCCAATGGTCCAATGGTCAATGGTCCAATGGTCCAATGGTCAATGGTCCAATGGTCTAATGGTCCAATGGTCCAATGGTCAATAGTCCAATGGTCAATGGTCCAATGATCAATGGTCCAATGGTCAATGGTCCAATGGTCAATAGTCCAATGGTCAATGGTCCAATGGTTAATGGTCCAATGGTCAATGGTCCAATGGTCCAATGGTCAATGGTCAATGGTCAATGGTCCAATGGTCAATGGTCAATGGTCCAATGGTCAATGGTCAATGGTCAATGGTCCAATGGTCAATGGTTAATGGTCAATGGTCCAATGGTCAATGGTCCAATGGTCAATGGTCCAATGGTTTATTTACTAGGTCCAGTGAAATACATTTTTGCATTAGATCAGCAAGACTATCACCGTACACAAGCATTATCCCCGGTCAGTACAGAATGTACAGAACTGCACACTGAGTCCGTATGCGAGGTGCCATTTTGGTGCCATTTGTACAGTCCCAGCTTCAGTCGGCCACAAAGGCCCATTGCAGCCGTCACCTCCACCCCGGTCGTCCCGTGAACTGTGGTCCCCCTCCAGCCCTCGTTCCCCTGGTGAAGGAGGGGAGTCTCCCGCAGCTGACCTCAAGGGCGTGGAAGGTAAGACCCTCAGTTCTTCTTACTGGGACTTTAGTCCAGTCTGAAGAAGGGTTTTGACCCAAAACGTCACTCATTCCTCGTCTCCAGACATAGAAACATAGAAAAATAGGTGCAGGAGTTGGCCATTTGGCCCCTCGTGCCAGTACCGCCAATCAATATGATCATGGCTAATCATCACAATCAGTTCCTGTTTTCTCCCCATATCCCTTGATTCCTTTCGCTCCAAGACCTAAATCTCTCTCTTGAAAAGATCCAGTGAATTGGCCTTGATTGCCTTCTGTGGCAGAGAATTCCACAGATTCACAACTCTCTGGGTGAAGACATTTTTCCTCATCTCAGCCCTAAATGGCCGACCCCTTATTCTTAAACTGTGTGACCCCTGGTTCTGGACTCCCCCAACATTGGGAAAAAAATTCCTGCATCTAGCGTGTCCAATCCCTAAATAATTTTATATGTTTCTATCAGATCCCCTCTCATCATCCTAAATTCCAGTGAATACAAGCCCAGTCGACCCATTCTTTCATCATATGTCAGTCCCGCCATCCCGGGAATTATGCAGAGTTACTCCAGCTTTTTGTGTCTGCCTTCGGGAGAATCTGGAGCACGGCTGTCCTTTTTCGAGTCCCGCAAAAACCGAGCGGGAATAATTATGACAATTGGAATTCTTTGTCAATCTCGATGAAGACTGATCAGAACGCTGCTGTAATTTCAGGAAACCAAACCGGTGCCCACGCCTACAACATACGATGAACAGCTGGCGGCAGAACTCTCAATGATCTCTGTCCGGTAAGCACAGACTCCACACACTTAAACCTTGCAGTCTCGTCTTTTTGTGTCCACCTTGTTACAAATGTTGACCTCGCTGTCATCGTTCGTCCTGAAAAGGACGCAAGCTTCCGGCGACAATCAGTGGAAGCCATCACTTGTCGCAGTAGATGATGGTGGTAGCGGAATTAGCTCAGGACACTTCCAGTTTCCAGCCCTTCGACGTGGACGCTTCTGCTATGGGGCCAACCTTGCAGTTTAGTTTACTGTCACGTGTACCGAGGTACAGTGAAAAGTTTTTGTTGCGTGCTATCCAGTCAGCGGAAAGAAAATACATGATTACAATCGAGCCATTTACAGTGTACACATACATGATAAAGGAATAACGTTTAGTGCAAGGTAAAGCCAGCAAAGTCCGATCAAGGATAGTCCGAGGGTCACCAAAGAGGTAGATAATAGTTCAGGACTGCTCTCTGGTTGTGGTAGGATGGTTCAGTTGCCTGATAACAACTGTCCCTGAATCTGGAGGTGTGCGGTATTGGTATATTCATTCATTACCTGAAAAGGTTTCAGATTTATTTAATAAGCACCTGAGTAAATGCATTTTATGTCCACACACGGTACTGAAAATCACACTCAAGGACTGCACCCTACCCTACAAACGTCTACGCCATCTATTCACCAGCAGCAGCCGGAGTTTAACAAAAGGTTACAGGGAAAATCTGATCTATCTTGTGGTGAATGCAAATGGCATGTTGGCCTTCACAATAAGAGCAGTTGAGTATAGGAGCATAGAGGTCCTTCTGCAGTTGTACAGGGCACCAGTGAGACCACACCTGGAGTATTGTGCGCAGTTTTGGTCTCCAAATTCGAGGAAGGACATTCTTGCTATTGAGGGAGTGCAGCGTAGGTTCACAAGGTTAATTCCCGGGATGGCGGGATTGTCATATGCTGAGAGAATGGAGCGGCTGGGCTTGTGTACTCTGGAATTTAGAAGGATGAGAGGACACCTCATTGAAACATATAGGATCATTAAGGGTTTGGACACGCTAGAGGCAGGAAACATGTTCCCGATGTTGGGGGAGTCCAGACCAGGGGCCACAGTTTAAGAATAAGGGGTAAGCCATTTAGAACGGAGATGAAGAAACACTTTTCCACACAGAGAGTTGTGAGTCTGTGAAATTCTCTGTCTCAGAGGGCAGGGGAGGCCGGTTCTCTGGATACTTTCAAGAGAGAGCTCTTGAAGATAGCAGAGTCAGGGGATATGGGGAGAAGGCAGGAAAGGGGTACTGATTGTGGATGATCAGCAATGATCACATTGAATGGCGATGCTGACTCGAAGGGCCAAATGGCCTACTCCTGCACCTATTGTCTATTGTCTATTGTGTCTGAACAGGGAGAGGCATCTGAGAGATCAGGTTGAGGAGCTGGCTGCTTCACTGGGAAGGCAAATAGAAAATAACAACATTCAGAAGGACCAGTCTGAAGAGCTGGCCATGGAGCTGAAGAGAACTCACAGGTAATGGGGGAACAGAAGCTGAGGTTGGAGTTGGGGTGGGGGGGGGTAGGGGGGAGAGGTGGGATCTGGATGCAGAACGCTGAAAAGCTCTACTCAGCACTGGACAATTTTATACTGGACAATGTTTACATTTATCAAGCCAATTTACCTACAAACCTGCACGCCTTCGGAAAGTGGGCGGAAACCGAAGATCTCGGAGAAAACCCCACGCAAGTCACGGGGAAAAGGTGCAAACTCCGTACAGGCAGCGCCCGTATCGGTATCGAACCCGGGTCTCTCCGGCGCTGCGTTTGGCTGTAAGGCAGCAACTATACCGCTGCGTCACCGGGGGGTCTGAGGGGAAGGTGTTTATCTTCAATGGGCTACGAGGAACAGGGGGCCAGATTTTCGCAAACAGCCCCCCCTCCCTGTGTCTCGGTACACGTGACAATTAACTAAACTGAACTGAGCTGACTCTTTTTGATTTTTTTTCAACTCGGGAGAGCTCTTGAATTACCTCGTACAGTGGGACAGGCCCTTAACCCTCTCTTGAAAACATCCCGTGAATTGGCCTCCACTGCCTTCTGTGGCAGAGAATTCCACAGATTCACAATTCTCTGGGTGAAAAAGTTTTTCCTCAACCCAGTCCTAAATGGCCGACCCCTTGTTCAGTCTATTTGGGGTTTGAACCCAGGGTGGCACTGTGGTGCAGCGGTAGAGTTGCTGCCTTACAGCGCCTGGGACCTGGGTTCAATCCTGACTACGGGTGCTGTCGGTACGGAGTTTGTACGTGCTCCTTGTGTCCGTGTAGATTTCCTCCGGGTGCTCCGGTTTCCTCCCACATCACAAAGACGCGCAGGTTTGTAGGTTAATTGGCTTCAGTAAATTGTAAATTATCCCTAGTTTGTACAATAGAACTAGTGTTTGGGGGATCGCTGGTCGGCGCGGACTCGGTGGGCCGAAGGGCCTGTTTCCACGCTGTATTTCTAAAGTAAAGCAAAGTCTAAATTAAATTAAATTAAACTAAACTAAATTTCTCTTAGTTTCCACATATCACATATCTTAGTATAGGCTCCTGGTCAAGTAACTCACCAGGACAGGCAGCATCTTATAGCGAGAAGGAATGGGTGATGTTTCGGGTCGAGACCCTTCTTCAGACCCAACAACCTTGTTGTAGTCTGGCACCTAGGACAATGGCTAACTTTACAGTGGGTATTAAATAAAAACTCTCTTTGTCCCCATCCACAAATGTTCATTGCTCTCTGAATTTAATGTTGATATTAACCAACGTTGTGGTTGAAACTCATGCTCTGCTTGTGCAGCAATCTGTCCGCCACCTTCAGAAGCACCAAAAGGAAATCCGAGGGCCAGCTGCGGAGACTGGAGAGGCAGGTGGAGGCCATGTCCGAGCGCCAGGCTGCCCAGCTTCAACTACTCCAGCACAGACTGCTGACCCTTCAGGTCAAGACGGACCGCTCCAGTGGCACGCCATTGTAGCAGAGATCTGAAGACCACACCTGGACACCTCCGGACCTTGCGCACAAACACCGCTTGACTATCATCGCAGAACATGCCAAGTTTGTGAGAGAGCGCCGGTAGGAGAGACCATGGGTCGGTGGAGTCCATGAGATGGAATTCTCTGCCGCAGAAGGCAGTGGAGGCCAATTCACAGGATGTATCCAAAAGAGAGTTAGATATAGATAACGGAATCAAGGGATATTGGGGGGAAAAGCAGGGACGGGGTACTGATTTTGGATCATCAGCCATGATCATATTGAATGGCGGTGCTGCCTCGAAGTAGGTGCTGGCCTACTCCTGCACCTGTTTTCTATGTTTCTGTGATAAGGGAGAGTGCTACTGGTCTTAGGGAGTAGGTGTGAGGTTTGAGGGTTGGGTCAGGCATGGTCAAGCATCTGTGGAGATGATTCAAGGAAGAAAGTTCATGGGCCACGGACTGTTCATGAAGAGGTGAAAGCAATGTCAAATGGAGATTTAATAAATAGAAAATAGAAAAAGGTGTCTGGTGTACTTGCCTTCATTGCCCGGGGCATTGAGTATAAGAGTCAGCAAGTCATGATGCTGCTTTGTAGGACTTCGGGCAGGCTGCATTTGTTCAGGCTGTATTGCTTGCCGTGGAGGCCAAGTCAGTGGATATTTTTAAGGCAGAGATAGATACATTCTTGATTAGTACGGGTGTCAAGGGATATGTGGAGAAGGCAGGAGAATGGGGTTAGGAGGGAGAGATAGATCAGCCTTGGTTGAATGGCGGAGTAGACTTGTTGGGCCGAATAGCCTTGTTCTGCTCCTATAGGTTATGACCTTATGAATTAAGATCTCCTACTTCAATGATATGGGACCTTAGAGACACGGATCTGGAGTACTACGTATAGTTTTGTCATTTGGATGAGAAGGGAATGGAGGGTTATGGTATGAGTGCAGGCAGGTGGGACTAAGGGAAAAAAGTTGTTCGGCACGGACTTGTAGGGCCGAGATGGCCTGTTTCCGTGCTGTAATTGTTATATGGTTATATGGTTATTTACAAAATAGTATACTTATGGTGCAAGTAGTTAAGATCCATCTGGCCGACGTCATAGAATCATACATACAGTGTGGAAACAGGCCCTTCGGCCCAACTAGCCCACGCCAACCAATATGCCCCATCTACACTAGTTCCACCTGCCTGCGTAAAAAAGTTACACCTCAGGTTCCCATTAAATCATTCTCCCCTCACCTTAAACCTATGTCCTCTGGTTCTCGATTCCCCTACTCTGGACAAAGGACTGTGCGTCTACCCGATCTATTCCTCTCATGATTTTTGTACACCTCCATAAGATCATCCCTCATCCTCCAACGCTCCAAGGAATAGAGTCCAAGTCTGTTCAGCCTCTCCCTGTAGCTCAGGGCCTCGACTACAGATCAGGAGAGATTGAGTAGGCTAGGCCTCTACTCTTTAGAATTTACAAGAATGAGAGATAACATATCAAAATTGGAACATTCTGATAAGACTCCACAGGGATCTCTGATGCTTCTCACAGCTAAATAATCACAACACAAGGCGATTCAGAAAAAAATCTCTGAAATTTCTACCGTAAATCGCTGATAATATTCAATTTATGGCTTTTTGATTATTAGAGAAATCAAGAAATCTAGGGATTGGGCAGGAATATAGTGTTTTTAGACTTAGAGATGCAGCGTGAAAACAGGCCCATCAGCCCACACCGACCTGCGATCACCTCGTACACCAACACTGCCCTGCACATAAGGGACAATTTACAATTTACAGGAGCCAATTAACCTGCAAACCTGCACGTCTTTGGAGGAAACCGGAGCGCCCGGAGAAAACCCACGTGGTCACGGGGAGAACGTGCAAACACTGTACAGACAACACTGTATGTAGTCAGGATCGAACCCGGGTCACTGGCGCTGTGAGGCACCACTGTCCCGCCCGACCATGTTGAGGTAGAACATCAGCCATGATCTTGTTGAAAGTTGGAGCAGCCTCAAGGGGCCAAACGGCTGACTCCAATTCCTAGTTCTCGTATTCTCAAACCTTCATCCTGTGTTGATCAACATTCTTGTCATGTGCTTCCATTATTCTATTGATACCCGCTGAAAAACAGACTTGAAGCACATTAGCATCAGCTGTTTTGATAGAATGCCAAACTTCACATATTAGGCAAAAATCTTTATTGTGATTTTCAGCTCAGGTTATCAACTTTCAGGAGATTTGCTTACGAAAATACAATACTTTAAACCAAAAACTCAATGTCAGGCAGAATTCTAAACCCATATTAATCTCAAATTATCCCCTTACAGTATAAACGATCAATCACAGGATCTGTTTAAGAAGGAACTGCAGATGCTGGAAAATCGAAGGTAGACAAAAGTGCTGGAGAAACTCAGCGGGTGCAGCAGCATCTATGGAGCGAAGGAAATAGGCGGCGTTTCGGGTCGAGACCCTTCTTCAGACTGAATAGGCGACCTTTCAGGTCGAGACCCTTCTTCAGTCTGAAGAAGGGTCTCGACCCGAAACGTTGACTATTTCACTCGCTCCATAGATGCTGCCTCACCCGCTGAGTTTCTCCAGCATTTTTGTCTACCTAACCACAGGATCTAGTGACCCAGGATATAAAGAAACACCAACAATAAATCAATGTCATTAAGGCTCTAGAACAATATTGGAGAGATGTAGGAAGGCAACTGCAGATGCTGGGTTTACACCGAAGATACATGGGGAATGGATCCACCACACAGACCAATTCCTACGCACACTTGTCCAGGACACCTTCAGTTGTGGCCACTGCTGTGGAATTTTCCATAATGGTTTATAAACAGCTTTGTACTTGATAGGATGCAAGAGTCATCTTAGGTCTGGCAATTAAGATGAAGCAGAAACAATGAACTGCAGATGCTGGTTTACACCAAAGACAGGCACAAAGTGCGCGGGAAGGAACTGCAGATGCTGGTTTATACCGACGATGGACACAAAGTGCTGGAGTAACTCAGCGCGTCAGGCAGCATCTCTGGAGAAAAAGGATGGGCGACATTTTGGGTTGGAACCCTCCTTCAGATTGTTGGGAGTAACTCGGGGGGGTAAGGCAGCATCTCTGGAGAACACGGCTAGGCGACAGACTCTGGAGCAAAAAGGATGGGCGACATTTTGGGTTGGAACCCTCCTTCAGACTGTTGGGAGTAACTCGGGGGGGGGGGGGGGGGTAAGGCAGCATCTCTGGAGAACACGGCTAAGCGACAGACTCTGGAGCAAAAAGGATGGGCGACGTTTTGGGGGTGGGATGGGATCCCTTCTTCAGGCTGCGGCTCTGGGTCATGAGGACCCCCACCCTGGCCCAGTGATGTCCAGGTGCCCTCGCCAGCCTCACCAGTCCTCCAGCATCTTGTTGGAATCTTCGGGCAGGCTGCCGAGCTGCCTGGGGAGCCGGTCGGGGAAGCTGAAGCTGAAGCTGGGCTGGTTGATCTTCTCCAGGAAGGAGGCGAGGAGGCGTTTGTTGAGGTGGTCTGTCTGTGTCAGCTCCACCGTCTCCTCAGACCCATCCCTGCTCTCCTCCTCAGCCTCCTCCTGCCTTGGCTGTTGTTGTTGTTGTTGCTGCTGCTGTTCCCCCTCCACCTCCACCTGGCCCAGGCTGCTCTGTAGAGCCACATTCTCCATCTCTTTGTGCCTCTTGGTCTCATTGCTGCAGGGAGGCCTGTTGCCACCAACTTTGCTGATGTCTTCCTCCATTTTCCTCTGTCCGCCGGGGCTGCTGCCGATAAAGTTTGTTGATGCGGGCGCCATGTTTGTGCGGGGCAAAAAGGCAGCGGCGATTGTCGATAAAGTTCTTGTTGAGACTGCGGGGCGGAAGTAACCTGAACAAGAATCAAAGGTAGACAACAATGCTCAAAGATCTTACAGTAGATAGATAGATAGATAGATAGATAGATAGATAGATAGATAGATAGATAGATAGATAGATAGATAGATAGATAGATAGATAGATAGATGGATAGATAGATAGATAGATAGATAGATAGATAGATAGATAGATAGATAGATAGATAGATAGATAGATAGATAGATAGATAGATAGATAGATAGATAGATAGATAGATAGATAGATATCTTATAATAGATATATCTTATATTTTAATTATTCACCTTCTATTCTTGGTTTTTTTGGGGGGTTTTTTTTGGTGCAAAATGAAAACGTCAGCAATTATTTTTTTCATCCCGTAAATTTAATTCAACATACAAACAAATAAGATTTCTATTTGTCGATCAACACCATGACACAAGGTTTCAAGCAAAGATCTTATAGCTATAGGATCTTTGATAATGCTGGAGAAACTCAGAGGGTGACGGGTCTGAAGAAGGTACTGAAGAGTCAAGAGCGTTTTATTGTCATATGTCCCAGACAGAACAGCGAGAAATATCTGCATCTGCAGTTCCTTCTTAAATGAGAAATATGTTTTTCCTATATATATAGAAGATAGACACAACATGCTGCAGAAACTCAGCGGGTGAATCGTCTGAAGGAGGTACTGAAGAAGACTTTGGTGTAAGAGTCAAGAGTGTTTTATTGTCATTTGTCCCAGACAGAACAACGAGAAATATATTTTTCTTATATATGTAGAAGATATACACAAAATGCTGGATAAACTCAGCGGGTGAGGCAGCATCTATGGAGAGAAGGAATAGGTGACGTTTCGGGTCGAGACCCTTCTTCAGACTGATGTGATGGGGGTGGGGGGGGCGGGAAAGAGAAAGGAAGAGGCGGAGACAGTGGGCTGTGGGGGAGCTGGGAACGGGAGGGGAAGGAGGGAGAAAGCAGGGACTACCTGAAATTGGAGAAGTCAATGTTCATACCGCTGGGGTGTAAACTACCCAAGCGAAATATGAGGTGCTGCTCTTCCAATTTGCAGTGGGACTCACTCTGGCCATGGAGGAGGCCCAGGACAGAAAGGTCGGATACGGAATGGGAGGGGGAGTTGAAGTGCTGGGCTACCGGGAGATCGGGTTGGTTTAAGCGGACTGTGCGGAGGTGTTGGGCGAAGCGATCGCCAAGCCTGTGCTTGGTCTCACCGATGTAGAGCAGTTGACACCTAGAGCAGCGGATGCAATAGATGAGATTGGAGGAGGTGCAGGTGAACCTCTGCCTCACCTGGAAAGACTGCTTGGGTCCTTGGATGGAGTCGAGCGGGGAGGTAAAGCGACTAGTGTAGCATTTCCTGCGGTTGCAGGAGAAAGTTCCAGGGGAGGGGGTGGTTTGGGTGGGAAGGGACGAATGGACCAGGGAGTTACGGAGGGAGCGGACTCTGCGGAAAATGGGGAGGAGATGGGACGATGTCAGACAGCATCTCTGCAGAAAAGGAATAGGTGGCGTTTTGGGGTCGAGACCCCCCTTCAGACTGATATCCAGCTTTTTGTGTCTATCTTCGATTTAAACCAGCATCTGCAGTTCCTTCCTATAGCAGTTTAGTTTATTGACATGTGTACTGAGGTACAGTGAAAAGCTTTTGTTGCGTGCTACCCAGTCAGTAGAAAGACTAAACATGATTACAAACGAGCCATTTACAGTGTACAGATACATGACAATGGTAAAAACGTTTAGTGCAAGATAAAGCTAGCAAATTCCGATCAAGGATAGTCCGAGGGTCACCAATGAGGTAGATAGTAGTTCTTAATCTATTAACCACACATCTCTGTATATATGGGGCTCACGCTGACCTCATCTTATTTATGTGTTGTATGCGTTATTTAATATTTGCAATCCTTAAATATTTACAATACTCAAATGTTTGCATTCCTCAGTTCCACTTCAGAGTTTTGGATATTTGATGACGATTTTCTTCAAAAACAATGCACCAACTTGAAGTAAAGAATATTGCTCCACGTTGGTGACCAAACGTTCGCAAGTCGCCCTTCACAAACATGACGCCCTGAAAACCTGTCCCACAGAGATATGGCGACCATGCCTGTTATTCTATCCTTGCGGCAGATGGTTTTGCAATCAGCCACAATTTCTCTGGGTGAAAATATCAAAGACTAGAAGGTGAGGGAGGCAAAGTTCAAAGAAGATATGCGGGGCAAGTTTTTTCACTCAGAGGGTGATGGGTGTCTGGAACACGTTGCCAGGGGTGGTCTTCTTCTTCTTCCGTATGGCGTGCACAGCCTAAAGTTGTAGGACAACTTGTTCTATTTGATTGTGCATGCCGGGTTGATTGCATTTGTCGAAACAGGGCGGACCACGTGTAGGTTGCAATCTTCCATCCCACTAGGGGTGGTGGTGGAGGCAGATATGATAGTGGCATTTGAGAGACTTTTAGATAGGCACATGGATGTACAGAGATTGGAGGTATATAGATCACATGCAGGTAGAGGTGATTAGTTTATCTTGGTATCAAGTTTGGCACTGTCATTATAGGCCGAAGGACCTGTTCCTGCACTGTACTTTTCTGTAGAAACAAGGAATTGCGGATGCTGGTTTACACAAAAGGACATAAAGTGCTGGAGTAACTCAGCAGGTCAGGCAGCATCTCTGGAAAACATGGATAGGTGACGTTTCACAGAGTGCTGGAGTAACTCAGCAGGTCAGGCAGCATCTCTGGAGAACATGGAAAGGTGACGTTTCACAGAGTGCTGGAGTAACACAGCGGGTCAGGCAGCATCTCTGGAGAACATGGATAGGTGACGTTTCACAGAGTGCTGGAGTAACTCAGCAGGTCAGGCAGCATCTCTGGAGAACATGGAAAGGTGACGTTTCACAGAGTGCTGGAGTAACACAGCGGGTCAGGCAGCATCTCTGGAGAACATGGATAGGTGACGTTTCACAGAGTGCTGGAGTAACTCAGCAGGTCAGGCAACATCTCTGGAGAACATGAATAGGTGACGTTTCAGGTCAGGACCCTTCTTCAGATCCCTTTCTATCTCCAATGCAGTAAGGGTTAACATTTCAGGGCTAGATTTTGATGAAAGATCTTCGAAATGCTCTTTACGTGGACACTCCCCAACCAGAAAGCGTTTGCAACATTTTATGAATCAGCATCCTGAGATGCTGGAAGTTTCTGATTTTCAACACATAATTTTCAACTGAGGCTCTTTTGTTCACATTCCCCTCATAAATGATGCCGCATTTATTCTCGGCCCTTCCCACCCTTTCATGCATCCTCTTTGTCACTATTCCAGCATTTTCAGTGAAAAGCTTTGTTTTGCATGCCATCCAATCAAAATCAGATAACACTATACATAAATACAATGAAGCCAAAATCTAGTACAGTAGACATAGTGAAGGGGAAGATAAAGAGTGCAGAATATAGTTCTTTGCTCAGGGTCTGCGAAGGACGCTCAGCATCATCAAGGACTGCTCTCACCCCAACCACAGTCTGTTTACCCTCCTACCATCCGGGAGGCGCTACAGGTCTCTCCGTTGCCGGACCAGCAGGTCCAGGAACAGCTTTTTCCCTGCGGCTGTTACATTACTCAACAATGTACCTCGATGATTGCCAAAGCACCCCCCCCCCCACCAGACACTCCTTCCACCACCTCCAGTTTAAATTCCATTTGGAATATTTTGGAGGACCAAGAAACCAAGAACCAGGAAAAAAATAATTGCACTACTCTGACTGTGTGCACGTAAATATATTTATTTATTGCTCATATTCTATGTCGCTCTTCTAGGGAGATGCTAACTGCATTTCGTTGGCTCTGTGCTGTACGCTGCATAATGACAATAAAGTTGAATCAGAATCTAAATCTGAATCCAGCATCTGCAGTCTCTAAAATCTCCTCAGCCTTCCCCTCACAAACGTGGCTGCCAGACCATCTCTCTCTCCCCCGCCCTCCACAGTTCCCCTCACAAACGTGGCCGCCGGACCGCCTTCCCCACACAGCGTCGCTACAGTTCCAAGTTCAAGTTCAATTGAGTTTATTGTCATGTGTCCCTGTATAGGACAATGAAATTCTTGCTTTGCTTCAGCACACAGAACATAGTAGGCATTTACTACAAAACAGATCAGTGTGTCCATATACCATGATATAAATATATACACACATGAATAAATAAACTGATAAAGTGCAAATAACAGATAATGGGTTATTAATGTTCAGAGTTTTGTCCGAGCCAGGTTTAATAGCCTGATGGCTGTGGGGAAGTAGCTATTCCTGAACCTGGTTGTTGCAGTCTTCAGGCTCCTGTACCTTCTACCTGAAGGTAGCAGGGAGATGAGTGTGTGGCCAGGATGGTGTGGGTCCTTGATGATACTGCCAGCCTTTTTGAGGCAGCGACTGCGATAAATCCCCTTGATGGAAGGGAGGTCAGAGCCGATGATGGGCTGGGCCCTCACAAACATGGCCGCCGGATCACCTCCCCCCCTTGGCCACCTCACACTTTCCCTCACCAACATGGCCGCCCAGACCCCACCTTACCCCATAGCCACCAAAGATCCTATAGCGAGTCAGGTCGGGTCGGGTCGGGTCGGTTCCGGTTACTACAAAATCAACTCAACCACTGCTTGTGAGCCATTTAAAAAGAAATGATTTTAAAAACATTAAAAAAGACAATTACCAGAGTCAAATTTTATTCTTGACAAGAAATATGAACTGACAGAATTATGAATCTAACCCACACAAACTGTTGCCCCGCAACATTGAGAGTCGGGTCGGGTCAGGTAGGCTCCGGTTACTAAAATGGGCGGGGAAAATTCCCAGGATCCCCTCCATAGCGTACTACACGTCAGCCCATTGTATTTCGCAGGAGTGGCCTATCTTGCTCCGCTATAGGATCTTTGATAGCCGCTCAACAGGCACCCTCACTAACATGGCCGCAATGTCCATCCTCCCCCCCTCCCTCTTATTGACCTCACTATCATGGCCGCCATGCCCATACTCCCTCCCCTCTCCCTCTTATCGACCTCACTAACATGGCCGCCATGTCCATACTCGATCTTTGCTCCTGAAGGGTTTCGGCCCGAAACGTCGCCTATTTCCTTCGCTCCATAGATGCTGCTGCACCCGCTGAGTTCCCCCAGCAATTTTGTGTACCTTTGCTCCCCACTCCCGCCTATCGACCTCACCAACATGGCCGCCATGTTCATACTCCCTTCTCCTCTCCCTCTAATCGACCTCACTAACATGGCCGCCATGCCCATCCACCCCACTCCCTCTTATCGACCTCACCAACATGGCCGCCATGCTCATACTCCCTTCTCCTCTCCCTCTAATCGACCTCACAAAGCCGCCATGCCCACACTCACTCCCCCTCTCCCTCTTATTGACCTCACTAACATGGCCACCATGCCCATCCTCCCCCCTCCCTCTTATTGACCTCACTAACATGGCCGCCATGCCCATACTCCCTCCCCTCTCCCTCTTATCGACCTCACTAACATGGCCGCCATGCCCATACTCGATCTTTGCTCCCCACTCCCGCCTATCGACCTCACCAACATGGCCGCCATGTTCCTACTCCCTTCTCCTCTCCCTCTAATCGACCTCACTAACATGGCCGCCATGCCCATCCTTCCCACTACCTCTTATCGACCTCACTAACATGGCCGTCAAAACACCCTCACCCGGGCTTGGGAGGAGTTCTTCAGGACCCCCACACATGATGAGTCCCCGTCTTTCCTTCGCAAAGGAAAATGCTGGATTTTGATGGATATATATCTATCACACGCGCAGGCCGATGAAAAAACTTTTCTGCAAAGCCGTTTGCGTGAATGAGGCGTGACTGTGTTGCGCGGGCAGTGGGAGAGGCAGGCGGGTGTGTGGTCATCAGGAGGCGTCAGGCAGTGAGGAGGGAGCGGCGGTTGCTGAGCGGTTGCTGGGGGGAGGCTGCTGTTGGAGCCGGTGAGTCAAATGTGCTTTTTGTACAAAATAACCCTAAGAATGGCCAGGAATAAGTTAATTATGCCGGGATATTCCTGGGACAAGCAAGTTTCATGTGTGGCCGGGTTGTCCTGGTGGGGGTGGGGTTAGTGCATTAAACATAGAAACACAGGAGAAGACAAATAAAATAGGTTCCATTCGGCCCTGAGACTAGAGGTAATTTTATTGAGAGAGTTGTGAATCTGTGGAATTCTCTGCCACAGAAGGCAGTGGAGGCCGATTCACTGGATGTTTTCAAGAGAGAGTTAGATTTAGCTCATAGGGCTGACGGAATCAAGGGATATGTGGAGAAAGCAGGAACGGGGTACTGATTCTGGATGATCAGCCAATAGACAATAGGTGCAGGAGTAGGCCCAGCACCGCCATTCAATGTGATCATGGCTGATCATCCCCAATCAGTACCCCGTTCCTGCCTTCTCCCCATATCCCCTGACTCCGCTATCTTTAAGAGCCCCATCTAGCTCTTGAAAGTATCCAGAGAACCGGCCTCCACCGCCCTCTGAGGCAGAGAATTCCACAGACTCACAACTCTCTGCGTGAAAAAGTGTTTCCTCATCTTCATTATAAATGGCTTACTCCTTATTCTTAAACTGTGGCCCCTGGTTCTGGACACCCCCAACATCAGGAACATGTTTCCTGCCTCTAGTGTGTCCAAACCCTTAATAATCTAATGCTGGTTTAAAGGGGATGAAGATCAAGAAAAATAGATTATTGTATAAGCTTCAAAGTCAACTTGTTGAGTCTTATTGTAATTCGTTCTCACCTAGTAAACAGCTAACAATGGCCTGTTTCCTTTATCATCGTTACTTTTTTGCATATATTTCATTTATTTATTCTATAACTCTCTACATCACCGTATATATCTCTCGCTTCCCTCTCCCCTGACTCTGTCTGAAGAAGGGTCTCGATCCGAAACGTCACCTACTCCTTTTCTCCGGAGATGCTGCCTGTTCTTCGCAGCTGCCTGCTCTTCGCAGCTGCCTGCCTGTGCCTAAAGCCTTTGCAGGAAGCATAGTGGGAAGAAGTGAAGTCTAGATAAATGTGTGAGTCAGGGTTGTAATAGACATCAGTCGATAGTTCATCTCCTGTGCTGGAGACGGTGAGATCAAGAAAGAGGAGGGCGGTGTTCCCTCTCCCATCACCCCCCCCTTTCTTGATCTCACCCTTTTTGTACATTGGCCTTCATCGGCAGGGTATATGAGTATAGAAGGTACACAAAAATGCTGGAGAAACTCAGTGGGTGCAGCAGCATCTATGGAGCGAAGGAAATAGGCAACGTTTCGGGCCGAAACACTTCTTCAGACTAGAAGTTGGGCATTTATGCTGCTGTCTGAAGAAGGGTTCTGAGCTGAAATGTCACCTATTCATTTTCCCTAACCTGACCCATAGATCTTGTCTCACCTATACACTGTAAATGGGTCGATTGTCATCATGTATTATCTTTCCGCTGACTGGTTAGCACGCAACAAAAGCTTTTCACTGTACCTCGGTACACGTGACAATTAATGAACTAAAATTAACTAACTGAACTGAACTATACCCAACCAGTGTAGTAACATTGAAGGAAGTGGCATCCGGGGATAATATGGGTGTAACCTTGTTTACAGGGCGAGTTATTTGTATGCATTTTGATAACACTGTTTAACATTTTTTTTAACCCTCCTTGAAACTCGTGCAATTATCTCTCTCCTTTCACTGTAGGCTGTGGGCCGAGCATCAAAAATGTGTCTAGAAATAGGATTTCGTGACCCAAGTCACCAAACTACATGAAATTTTCACATATTGTGTAAAAATATTTATATAAATCACCCATGAAACTCGATATGAAGAAGACTTGCACATTTTTATTAAATTAGAGAAAAACCGGAAAAATGTCGGGAATTTTTTAGTCCAATCAAGGCACATTTAACATTGAGTTGTCTGCCAGTTGGCCAATCACGCGCTTTGTTTCAGGCTAGCACACAAAATGGCTGAGGGGGCTTCACAGATGCCTGTTTTACTGCAGATTTCGATTTGTTGTTCTGTGGAATAAATGTCGTGGAAACTTGTAGCAGGTTAATTGTATTTAGTGGGAAAAGCATTAAAAAGGCTGAAGAAAGTGCTGCGAAGTGGATTAAAGTGCAAGAAAGCCTTCAAAGTCCCTGCTGATGTGCTGGAACACAAAGAAGGCCCCCATGAATCAACTCCAACTGAAAGGTAAGATTAAAGTCTGAATTTATGAAAATCTATCTGTATGGACTTTAATTAATTTAATTGCACCCGTTTATAATGTGAATAAATTCATTCATTCATTCACTCACTCACTCATTCATTCATGAAATTGAGGGCCTAAACTATAACACAGTAAATTAAACATTGTCACTAATGCCAGCTTGTTGTAGGGTAATAAGTCTTTAACAGCTAATCTCGGAGCTGCCTGCGAAAACTTACCGGGA
>NC_045984.1:32150367-32169176 GCF_010909765.2 Amblyraja radiata | reverse complement strand
CCCCCACCCTCCACCCCCACCCCTCACCCCTCACCCCCACCCCTCACCCCTCACCCCTCCACCGGTTCCCCCCTTGGAAACGGTGTCACATTTGTTCCAAACTAATGGTCCAAATGTACCACAGTTTCCACATGAAAGGTCGCAGACATTGAGTCGTTCCAGAGAGCAAATAGAATTGGCAGCAGAAGCCTCCAGAGTAAACCACAGCAGAATGGATAGTCTGACATCCCCTGGATCACCTCTCACAACCTCAGGGTTTCCCCCACGGTGTTTTACAGACATTAAAGTATTTCTGAAGTGGAGACTTACTCATTCTTGGCACATGGATATTTTTTGTTAAGGCCAGGATTTATTGCCCATCGTGAGTTCCTTGCTTGGACACTTTAGCCGGTGCTCAGTCATTAATTTCTGAGTCTGAAGCCCAGACCAGGCAAGGAGAGTAGAGGTGATCTAGTACAAAACACAAAGTGCCAGAGAAACTCAGCGGGTCAGGCAACATCTGTGGAGGACACGGATCGGCCTTATAGGCGCAAAGTGCTGGAACAATTCAACAGATTAGCACATACTTGTAAGAAAGAACTGCAGAAGCTGGTTAAATCGAAGGTAGACACAAAACGGTGGAGTAACTCAGCGGGTCAGGCAGCATCTGTGGAGAACATGGATAGGTGACGTTTCACAGAGTGCTGGAGTAACTCAGCAGGTCAGGCAGCATCTCTGGAGAACATGGATAGATGACGTTTCACAGAGTGCTGGAGTAACTCAGCGGGTCAGGCAGCATCTGTGGAGAGAAGGAATGGGCGACGTTTCGGGTCGAAACCCTTCTTCAGACAGGCAGCATCTAAGGAGGACATGGATAGGGATTAAAGAGAGACACAAAGTTCTGGATTATCTCCATGGATCAGGGCGCATCTCTGGGTGATGTTTCAGGTGGCGAACCTTCTTCTGTCCAGCATCTGCAGTTCCTTGTCTCTACTGGATGGGCATTACCTGGAAGTTTCTAGAATTCACTGGCTGGAAATTATTCACCGCAAAGGGGCGGAACGGTGGCGCAGCGGTAGAGTTGCTGCCTCACAGCGCCAGAGTCCCGGGTTCGATCCCGACTACGGGTGCTGCCTGTACGGAGTTTGCACGTTCTCCCCGTGACCTGCATGGGTTTTCTCCGGGTGTTCCGGTTTCCTCCCACACTACAAAAATGTGCAGGTTTGTAGGTTAACTGGTTTCAATAAAAATTGTAAATTGTCCCAGGTGCGTGTAGGATAGTGCTGGTGTGGGGGGTGATCGCAGGCCAGCATGGACTCGGTGGGCCGAAGGGCCTGTTTCTGCGCCGTTTCTCTAAAACCCAAACTAAGTACTAAAGCTGCAATCAATCTGCCTTCCTCGTCAAGACGAGAGGCCTTTATGTGTCTGGGGGCATTTAGTGGTTGCTTCCCGATGTTGGGGAAGTCCAGAACAAGGGGTCACAGTTTAAGGATAAGGGGCAAATCTTTAAGGAGCAAGATGATAAAAAAAAAATTCACACAGAAAGTGGTGAATCTGTGGAACTCTCTGCCACAGAAGGTAGTTGAGGCCAGTTCATTGGCTATATTTAAGAGGGAGTTAGATGTGACCCTTGTGGCTAAAGGGATCAGGGGGTATGGAGAGAAGGCAGGGATGGGATACTGAGTTGGATGATCAGCCATGATCATATTGAATGGCGGTGCAGGCTCGAAGGGCCGAATGGCCTACTCCTGCACCTATTGGCCATGTTTCTATGTTTACCAAGTGTTGCCAGGGTCTGTTTACACATTTTAGCCTCATCATTGCGTCCAGCAACGGTACCGTGAGCCTTAATGAGAGCTCCAGGATCGACTTGATGAACATTAATTTCACAGAACCTAGCTAAATGTTGTCTGGGCGATTAACACTCTTCTCCTGCCCTGGGAACTATGCCAAGCATTCTTCAAATGCAGGTGGATTAGGAGTGTGGTGATTTAGCGACGTTAATTCGCTGTTGAGAAAGTTAATTTGCTGTGAAACTCTTGCCAAGCAAACCTGAGTACATAAATATAAGGCCTGACATCTTCCAACATACAAAACTGAGGCCTAACTCTCTAGGCCTGATTCTGGATCCATTTCATTGCTTTAAACTGCTCATAGATGGTTGGGATTTCATTTTCGTCAAAGAAAAGTTATACTTGTTTTGAAAATTTAGTTTAGTTTAGTTTAGAGATACGGCACAGAAACATCTGGAGGAGGAGCCATCTTGGGGAACGGCTGCTAACCAGCAGCCATCCGTTTAATTCACTTTTTTTTTGTAGTTCTAGTGAGTCCTGTGTTTTGTTTGTGGGAGAAATAGACTTTTTAATGTGGGGGGAAGGGGGTAACTATATTTCTAGGTCCCTACCTGGTCGGTGAGGCAGCTTTTTCTCCGGGCTGCCCCGTCGACCCGTCCTCGTGGCCTACCAGCGGGCGTGGAGCGCCGTTTCCTGGCGGGGACCGCCCAGCACCTCGGCTTCGGTGGCGGCACAACGCTGGAGCGCTATCGCGGAGCTGAGCGGGCGATGCCTTGCCTGGGTCGCCGCGCTGGATTGACGCGCTGGAGCTCCGGTGAGCTGTGACCGCCGAGTTCAACACCTCCGGGCTGCGGGTCTGCGGAGCGGAGCGGGCGGCGCCGACTTCAACATCGGGAGCCTGGGAGCTCCAAACCGGCGCGGCCTTGTCGGCTTCGGAAGCCGCGGTCTCCGGTAAGGAAGCGGCCGTTCCAGGTGGCCCAGCCGCTGAGAGGACTCTCCCGACGCCGGGGCAACAGCACCCGGCCAGAACGGCCAGGAACATCGGGCCTCCGTAGAGGCAATAGCGGAGGCCTCAATAGGCCTGACTTTGGGAGAACTGGGGATGGGGACTGGACATTGTGCCTTTCCCCACAGTGGTAACCATTGTGGGGGGATGATTTTTGTGTGTAAGTGAATATTTTAGTTTGTGTCCAAGATGGCTGTCGGAAGGGAGAGTGGACGCTGGCGCGGTTTAGCTGCCGCTGCTCTCTCTTCATATTGTGTTTTTGATTTTTTTGTCTTTGGATCGAATTCTGTCTTTAATTTGTGTATTGGTGATGTCCTTATTATTTATTTTACTCCGATTATATGTTTTTTACTCTTGTTAATTTCTGTAAGGTGTCCTTGAGACTTTTGAAAGGCGCCCACAAATAAAATGTATTATTATTATTATAGAAACAGGCTCTTCGGCCCACTGAGTCCGCACCGACCAGCGATCCCCGCACACTAACGCTATCCTACACACACCAGGGACAATTTACATTTACACCAAGCCAATTAACCTACAAACCTGCACGTCTTTGGAGTGTGGGAGGAAACCGAAGATCTCTCGGAGAAAACCCACGCAGGTCACGGGGAGAACGTGCAAACTCCGTACAGACAGCACCCGTGGTCAGGATTGAACCCGGGTCTCTGGCGCCGTGAGGCAGCAACTCTACCGTGCCACGGTAACCTGAAGACAGCATCTGTGACACTGTCTGGGAACTGCCCCAGAGATGGAATCGGCCTGTAGTGGTTCAACAGTGTCAACAGAGAGCAGCCGCAGGGTGCTGTAGGCAGCTGCAAGAACACTGCCTGAACTGTCGTGATGGCTGGGGTTTGGACATGAGATGGGAAGTGCCCAGAGGTCCCGAGGAATGTGTTAACAGTAGCACCTCGTCTGCAAGAAATGTTGTGTTTGCCAGGATAACACTGAGCTGTTCTGGTGGATTGGAATCGCACTGTGTTTGGTCGTATTAGAGCCACTGTCAATTCTGGTTTGCCCACCAGACACACCACCTCTGCCACTTACTATCTCAGGCTGCTGCAGTCTGAAGAAGGAATAGCGGAATAGATGGGGGAGAGAGGAATAGATTGGGGAGAGAGGAAGGCCTTCTTCAGAGCCGAAGAAGGGTCTCGACCCAAAACGTCACCTATTCATTTCCTCCAGAGATGATGCTTAACCCGCTGAGTTACTCCAGCATTTTATGTCTATTCCCGGTATAAACCAGCGTGAGTTTAAACCAGCATCTGCAGTGGATTGAAACATAAATAGGTGCAGGAGTAGGCCATTCGGCCCTTCGAACCAGCACCACTATTCAATGTGATAATCCACAATCAGTACCCCGTCCCTGCTTTCTCCCCATATCCCTTGTTTCCGTTAGCCCTACGAGCTAAATCTAACTCTCTTTTGAAACCATCCAGTGAATCGGCCTCCACTGCCTTCCGTGGCAGAGAATTCCACAGATTCACAACTCTCTGGGTGGAAAAGTCTTTCCCCATCTCAGTCCTAAATGGCCGACCCCTTATCCTTAAACTGCGTGACCCCTGGTTCTGTACCAGTTCCTCCCTACACATATAGTCTGCAGTTCCTTCTTCCACATACAGAGTGTTTCGTCAGTATAGTTTACAATATACAATATACAATACAATATTTTATTCCATGTCGTTTGAACCTCAGCGAGGCTCAAACGAAACTCCGTTTCCACAGCCATACAAACAAAGACAATTCCTACAGACATACACACAATTCAATTTACAGAAACATCCATCACCGTGAACCTCCTCCTCACTGTGATGGAAGGCAAAGTCTTTTCTCTCCCCCGCACCATTTCTCTCCCGATGTTGAAGCCCCCGGCGGGCGATGGTAAGTCTCATGGCCATTTAAAGCCGTGCCGGGCGATGTATGGCCCCGCTCCGGGTCGTTCCAACCCCGCGACACGGGCTGGAGAAGTTGCGTTGCGGGAGCTCCGAAAAGCGGTCTCCCACCCGGACCGGCGAGCTCCCGATGTCCCAGTTTATTAATGTTATGTGCATCGAGGTACAGTGAAAAGCTTCTGTCTGCGTGCTCTCCAGTCATAAGAAAGACTACAAACAAATACACTAAAGTTCATTATTTCATAAGTTGTAGCAGCAGAATTAGGCCATTCGGCCCATCAAGACTACTCCACCATTCAATCAGAGCTGATCTATCTTTCCCTCCCAATCCCATTCTCCTGTCGATAACCTTTGACATCTGTACTAATCAAGAATTTGTCAATCTCCGCATAAAGAATGTACTTATCGAGTTGTCCACAGTGCAACAGGAAAGGATATCGGGCTCAGCATTCCGTGCAGAGGCTCGGATCATCTCCACTCTTCTCTCCACAGATGCTGCCTGACCCGGCTGAGTTACTCCAGCATTTTGTGTCAACCTTTGGTGATATAAACCAGAACCTGCGCTTCCTTCCTACTCAAGTTCACAAGTTATAGGAGTAGAATTAGGCCATTCGGCCCATCCAGTCCGCCATTCAATCATGGCTGATCTCTGCCTCCTGATCCCATTTTCCTGCCTTCTCCCCATAACCCTTGACACCCGCTCTAATCAAGAATTTGTCTATCTCTGCCTTAAAAATATCCACTGATTTGGCCTCCACAGCCGTCTGTGGCAATGAGTTCCACAGATTCACCACCCTCTGACTAAAGAAGTTCCTCCTCATCGCCTTCCTAAAAGAGCGGCCTTTTATTCTGAGGCTGTGCCCTCTGGTCCTAGACTCTCCCACTAGTGGAAACATCCTCTCCACATCCACTCTATCCAGGCCTTTCATTATTCTGTAAGTTGCAATGAGGCCCCCCTCATCCTTCTAAACTCCAGCGAGTACAGGCCCAGTGCCGACAAACGCTCAACATATGCTAACCTATTCATTCCTGAAATCATTCTTGTAAACCTCCTCTGGACCCTCTCCAGAGCCCGCACATCCTTCCTCAGTTATGGGGCCCAACTAGTGCATTGTACAGATGCCTTGAGCAATGTAATTCAATTCAATTTGCAGTAATCTAATTAGATCAATGTGACTGTCTAATCCATTTGATAAGAAAGATTCATGGCTGTGGACATTGATATCGGAAAAAAAGCATTAAATCCAAAACTCTCCCGCACCACGCCCCCTGCTGAGGGCAGTCCATGGAATCGCATTCAGTGTACGCCATTGAATGAATCAGATAACAAACCACCACTTACATTCTCATGTTTAAGAAGGAACTGCAGATGCTGGAAAAATCGAAGGTAGACAAAAATGCTGGAGAAACTCAGGGGGTGCAGCAGCATCTATGGAGCGAAGGAAATAGGTGACGTTTCGGGTCGAGACCCTTAAAGGTGAGGCAGCATCTATGGAGCGAAGGAATAGGTGAATCTATCCAGAACAAGGGGTCACAGTTTAAGGATAAGGGGGAAATCTTTTAGGACCGAGATGAGAAAAACATTTTTCACACAGAGAGTGGTGAATCTCTGGAATTCTCTGCCACAGAAGGTAGTTGAGGCCACAGTTCATTGGCTATATTTAAGAGGGAGTTAGATGTGGACCTTGTGGCTAAAGGGATCAGGGGGTATGGAGAGAAGGCAGGTACAGGATACTGAGTTGGATGATCAGCCATGATCATATTGAATGGCGGTGCAGGCTCGAAGGGCCGAATGGCCGAATGGCCTACTCCTGCACCTAATTTCTATGTTTCTATGTGAAGTTTCGGGTCGTGATCCTTAAGGGTGAGGCAGCATCTATGGAGCGAAGGAATAGGTGACGTTTCGGTTCGAGACCCTTCCGGGTCTCGACCCGAAAGGTCACCTATTCCTTCGCTCCATAGATGCTGCCTCATCTGCTGAGTTTCTCCAGCATTTTTATCTACTTACATCCTCATTACAGCCCAGAAAAGATTCTGTGAATTGTGGAATTCAGTGAATTGCGATCCACTGCACAAAGGAATTGAAACAAAGACATTTTGTTCCTAAATGTGTTTGGTTACCGATAACACGTCCCATGAATGTTATTTCCAGATATCACGTGTAAATGGGAAGCGTTTGAGGACACTAGGCCTGTACTCATAGAGTGACACACCGTGGAAACAGGCCCTTCGGCCCAACTTGCCCACGCCGACCAACGTGTCCCATCTACATATAGAAACATAGAAACATTGAAAATAGGTGCAGGAGGAGGCCATTCGGACCTTCGAGCCTGCACCGCCATTCAATATGATCATGGCTGATCATCCAACTCAGTATCCCGTCCCTGCCTTCTCTCCGTACCCTCTGATCCCTTTAGCCACAAGGGCCACGTTTAACTCCCTCTTAAATATAGCCAATGAACTGGCCTCAACTACCTTCTGTGGCAGAGAGTTCCACAGATTCACCACTCTCTGTGTGAAAAATGTTTTTCTCACTACACTAGTCCCACCTGCCTGCGTTTGACCCATATCCCTTTAAATCCGTCCTATCCATGTACCTGTCCAAATGTTCCTTAAATGTTGGGATAGTCCCAGCCTCAACTACCTCCTCCGGCAGCTTGTTCCATACACCCACCACCCTTTGTGTAATAAAGTTCCCCTCAGGTTCCTATCAAATCCTTCACCCCTCACCTTAAAACTATTTCCCATTAGGAGAATCGAGAACCAGCCGACAGTACTCGCTGGAGTTTAGAAGGATGAGGGGGTGCCTCATTGAAACTTCCGAATTGTGAAAGGCCTGGATAGAGTGGATGTGGAGAGGATGTTTCCACTGGTGGGAGAGTCTAGGACCAGAGGTCACAACCTCAGAATTAAATGGACATACCTTTAGAAAGGAGATGAGGAGGAATTTCTTCAGTCAGAGGGTGGTGAATCTGTGGAATTCATTGCCACAGACGGCTGTGGAGGCCAAGTCAGTGGGTATTTTTAAAGCAGAGATTGACAGATTCTTGGTTAGTTCGGGTGTCAGGGGCTGTGGGGAGAAGGCAGGAGAATGGGGTTGAGAGGGAGAGATAGATCAGCAATAATTGAATGGCGAAGTAGACTTAATGGGTTGATTGGCCTAATTCTGCTCCTATGACTCTAGGTAGAGTTGCTGCCTCACCGCACCAGAAACCCCGACTCGGTCCTGGCCACGGGTGTTGTCTGTGCGTAGTTTGTATCTTCTCCCCGTGATCGCGTGGGTTTTCTCCGGGTGCTTCGGTTTCCTCCCACGACGGCGTGCGTGTTTGCAGGTTAATTGGCTTCTGCAAGTTGTTCCTAGTGCTAGTGCGGACTCGGTGGGCCGAAGGGCCTGTTTCCACCTCTGCTTCTTTAAAGTCTAAAGTAAAGACTAAACTAATCTGAGTGCCATTTGGCTCCTGCTGTGCGTCGTGTCTTTGCTCCTAGCCAGCCTCTACCCACCAGTTTGCACCCTCTCCCCTGCCGCCCACCATGGTCACCGCTACATGGCAGCCTCCCTCCCTCCCTCCCTCCCTCCCTCCCTCCCTCCATCCTGTTTATACTCTGCACCTTTCAAACGCAACACCAATGTTAGAATTCCGTTCATCTCCACAGTGAGCAGGATGCAGTGAGCGTGCGTTTATGGTTCTGTAAAGCCCCGAATATGTTCTTCCCACAGTCAACATCTCCTGGATATTTTAGCAGATTTTACTGCATTAGAGTTGGTCTGTTAATGCAAGTCACTTATAGTGTTGCCACAAGCTTCTGTTTAGGGTGTATGCAATCAAGACTGCAGCTATTGTGTGTGTGTGTGTGTGTGTGTGTGTGTGTGTGTGTGTGTGTGTGTGTGTGTGTGTGTGTGTGTGTGTGTGTGTGTGTGTGTGTGTGTGTGTGTGTGTGTGTGTGTGTGTGTGTGTGTGTGTGTGTCGTGTGTGTGCCTGTGTGTGTCGTGTGTACGTGTGTTTTTGAGTGTGTGCGTGCGTGCCAGTTTAGTTTATTGTCACGTGTACCGAGGTACAGTGAAAAGCTTTTGTTGCGCGCTAACCAGTCAGTGGAAAGACAATACATGATTACAATCGAGCCGTCCACAGTGTACAGATACATGATAAAGGGAATAACCTGAGTGTGTGTGCACATGTGTGTATATGTGTGCTCACCTGCATGTGTGTGCGTGTGAGTTTATGTGTGTCTGTGTGTGTGCATGTGTGTGAGTGCGTGAGCGTGCGTGTGTGTGAGAGTGTGTGTATGTGCGTGAGTGTGCATGCGTGTGTGTGTGTGAGAGTGTGTGTGTATGTGCGTGCATGTGTGTGTGTATGTGTGTGTGTGTGAGAGTGTGTGTGTATGTGCGTGCATGTGTGTGTGTGTGTGTGTGTGTGTGTGAGAGGGTGTGGTGAGGATTCGCGTGGTTGTGGAAACGAGTGGCAATCTCCCTTCGACCGAACGATTGCTCGACGCCACATCTAACGTGGAGTTCGAGACAAAAAGCAACAGCCCCAACTCTGCACTGGAACGGATGTAAAGTCTCTTCTCGAACTAGTAAACGCTGCAGCTGAGCTGGAGAGTGGCCTCCTCTCTTCCTGCTAATTTTATTGCTTTGAATGAGTGGCGGGGGGCTCCAGTGATTCTGATCTGCTACACTATCTCCATTTCAAAAAGGCACTGCCTTTTGTTCAAAATATCTTCCTCTTGTTTGTGAATGAGCACCGTTGCTGTTCAGCATATCAAAGGCCAACCTGGCAGAGAGGGGGGAAGATAAACCTTCTATTATGTGGCTCTCACTGAGGAGACCTGATGCCCAAAAACATTGGGTTAAATCTGAGCTCCAGATTAGCCGCATTAGGAATTTCTTGCCGACGTGAAAGAAGGAAAAAAATACGAGTGGGGAAGATGGAATCAATGTCGGTTGTGGATATTGGGCAGAGAGAGTTATCCTTTATTAAAGGTAGACAAAAATGCTGGAGAAACTCAGCGGGTGCAGCAGCATCTAGGGAGCGAAGGAAATAGGCAACGTTTCGGACCGATACCCTTGAAGGAAATAGGCAACGTTTCGGGCCGAAACCCTTCCGGGTTTCGGCCCGAAACGTTGCCTATTTCCTTCGCTCCATAGATGCTGCTGCACCCGCTGAGTTTCTCCAGCATTTTTGCCCACCTGGTCTGAGTGAACCTCCTTCTTGATAAATAAGGCCCTCAATGATACCCAAGGACCATTCGGCCCATCGAGTCTGCACGACCATTCGATCACGGCTGATCTATCTTTCCCTCTCATCTCCATTCTCCTGCCTTCTCCCCGTAACCTTTGACGCCCTAATCAATCAAGGACCTATAGTTTCGCTGAACACCTCCGCTCAGTCCGCCTTAACCAAGCTGATCTCCCGCTGGGAGATCACACTGATGTAGGGTGGGGAGAAGAAAGGAAAAAGGAAGAGGAGGATCCCCGAGGGCTGAGGGAGAGCTGAGAGGGGGAGGAGACAGCAAAGGCTACTGGAAATTGGAGAATTCAATGTTTATGCCACTAGGGTGCAGACTGCCCAAGTGGAATATGAGGTGCTGCTCCTCCAATTTCCGGTGGTACTCACAATATTAAATATGTCAGTCACTTCATTGTGCCAGAGAACATGATTTTAAACACCCACCCAATCAATTTCCCTGCACTAATATGTGGAGGCCATTCAGTCCCTTGAGTCTTCTCTACATTTCAACAACTTCATGGCTGATCCTGTGACCAGACCAGACCAGAAGACAAAGGAGCAGTAATAGACCATTCGGCCCATCGTTTAAATGGCCCATGATCCGCCATTTTTTCCCATTCTCTTGCTTTCTCCCCGTAACCTCGGGGGAGTCCAGGACCAGGGGTCACACAGTTTAAGAATAAGGGGCTGGCCATTTAGGACCGAGATGAGGAAAAACTTTTTCACCCAGAGAGTTGGGAATCTGTGGAATTCTCTGCCTCAGAAGGCAGTGGAGGCCGATTCACTGGATGTTTTCAAGAGATAGTTAGATTTAGCTCTTAGGGCTAACGGAATCAAGGGATATGGGGAGAAGGCAGGATCGGAGTTACTGATTCTGCATGGTCAGCCATGATCATGTTGAATGGCGGTGCTGGCTCGAAGGGCCGAATGGCCTACTCCTGCACCTATCGTCTATTGTCTATTGAGACTGTTCAAGGCACGGAAGCCCATAACAGAGTGAATACATTACGAGACCCTAATCATAATCCTTGTTTTATTATTTCACTGCAAAGATGGAACTGTGAAAGTTTGTACTTGAATACATTGGTGGGGGTGGAGGGTGTGAGGTGGGGCTAGTGTTTTCAAACACAACATGCTTTTCACTGTTAAAAGAGAAAAAATAATCTCCCAAGACACTGTTGAAGACTTTACTGAGCTCTTCAATGTTTCACTCTGCGACACATCCGATGTGAGAGGGAGAGAGAGTGTTATATTGAATAATCCCCACCATCAATATTCTCTGTGGATTCAGATCAGCATCTTAATTACCTTCCCCTCCCCTCCCCTCCAATCCCCGCCCCAATAAGGGAGGGGAGTATTATATCACATTTTGGGGACTGCCTGTACGGAGTTTGTACGTTCTCCCCGTGACCGCGTGGGCTTTGTCTGTGGAATTCTCCGCCTCAGAGGGTGGTGGAGGCAGGTTCTCTGGATGCTTTCAAGAGAGAGCTAGATAGGGCTCTTAAAAATAGCGGAGTCAGGAGATATGGGAAGAAGGCAGGAACGGGGTACTGATTGTGGATGATCAGCCATGATCACATTGAATGGCGGTGCTGGCTCGAAGGGCCGAATGGCCTACTCCTGCACCTATTGTCTATTGTCTATTTTATGATAGTTTGCATCACAGCCTGTTTTGGGAACAGCTCCATCCAAGACCACAAGAAATTGCAGAGAATTGTGGACGTAGCCCGGACCGTCACTCAAACCAACCCTCGCATCTCGACCCGAAACGTCACCCATTCCTTCTCTCCAGAGATGCTGCCTGTCCCGCTGAGTTACTCCAGCATTTTGTATCTATTCCCTTATCATGTATCTGTACACTGTGGACGGCTCGATTGTAATCATGTATTAGACAATAGACAATAGACAATAGACAATAGACAATAGGTGCAGGAGTAGGCCATTCGGCCCTACGAGCCAGCACCGCCATTCAATGTGATCATGGCTGATCATCCCCAATCAGTACCCCGTTCCTGCCTTCTCCCCATATCCCCTGACTCCGCTATCTTTAAGAGCCCTATCTAGCTCTCTCTTGAAAGCATCCAGAGAACCGGCCTCCACCGCCCTCTGAGGCAGAGAATTCCACAGACTCACCACTCCCTGTGAGAAAAAGTGTTTCCTTGTCTCCGTTCTAAATGGCTTACACCTTATTCTTAAACTGTGGCCCCCCCACTGGATCTCAGGCAGAAAAGGCTTTTTACTGTATCTCAGTGGATGTGACAATGGACAAAACTGTACTAAACTAGACTGGATTGAACTGAATTCACGGGGAGAATGTGTGTCCTTGCTCGGACAACCTTTAGCGCTGTGCCAGGCTGTGACTCAACTACCCCTGAGAGCCAGAGCTGGCATCTTCCTGAGGCAGCTGGGCATGGGTTTAGAACTGAATCTCAGCCAGGTTGGACATGTAACTGAAGGGCACAAACGACAAGCTGCAAAAAGGGAACACACTCTCCCTTTGTCCATTGTTAACGACTCTTTGAATCCTGGCTTAGTTTAGTTTAGCTTCATTTTGGCATCTTGCACAGATTCCTTCATGTGAAATATGCCGGTGTTTTTGCCTTCATTCATTGCCAAGAACTGAGGCTCTAGAATTCCCTCCCCAACATTCTGTCTCTTACTGTCCCTACAGACTTTAGAGATACAGTACGGAAACAGGCCCTTCGGCCCACCCAGTCTGTGCCAACCAGCGATCATCCCTTACACTAGCACTATCCTACACACTATAGAGGACAATTTACAATTCTTTACCGGCCAACTAACCTACAAACCTGCACGTCTTTGGAGTGTGGGAGGAAACCAGAGCACCTGGAGAAAACCCACGCTGGTCACAGGGAGAACGTACAAACTCCGTACAGACAGCACCCGTAGTCAGGATGGAACCCGGCTGATCATCCAGACTCAGTACCCCGTTCCTGCTTTCTCCCCATATCCCTTGATTCCGTTAGCCCTAAGAGCTAAATCTAACTCTCTCTTGAAAACATCCAGTGAATTGGCCTCCACTGCCTTCTGTGGCAGAGAATTCCACAGATTCACAACTCTCTGGGTGAAGATGATGGTTTATACCAAACAAAGACACCCATCCTTTTTCTTGCAGAGGTGCTGCCTGACCCGTTGAGTTACACCAGCACTTTGTGTCTACGTTTGAAGTATTGGCTGGGGTATTTCCTGGGGGACCTGGGATCGAACCTGTGTCTCTGGCGCTATGAGGCAGCATCGTTACTGTGGTGCCCTTGTGCCGACCTGTCTCATCTGGTGGGGAGAACGAGAGCCAAGATGTTCAAGGGAGATGGATTCTGCAGGAACCTGGTCTGAGTGAATAAGAAGGAACTGCAGATGCTGGAAAATCGAAGGTAGACAAAAAATGCTGGAGAAACTCAGCGGGTGCAGCAGCATCTATGGAGCGAAGGAAATAGGCAACGTTTCAGGCCGAAACCCTTGAAGGAAATAGGCAACGTTTCGGGCCGAAACCCGGAAGGGTTTCGGCCCGAAACGTTGCCTATTTCCTTCGCTCCATAGATGCTGCTGCACCCGCTGAGTTTCTCCAGCATTTTGGTCTGAGTGAACCTCCTTCTTGATAAATATGGCCCTCAATGATACCCAAGGACCATTCGGCCCATCGAGTCTGCACAACCATTCGATTACGGCTGATCTATCTTTCCCTCTCAACTCCATTCTCCTGCCTTCTCCCCGTAACCTTTGACGCCCTAATCAATCAAGAACCTACCGTTTCGCTGAACACCTCCGCTCAGTCCGTCTTAACCAAGCTGATCTCCCGGTGGCCCAGCGCTTCAACTCACCCTCCCATTCCCAATCTGACCTTTCTGTCCTGGGCCTCCTCCATTGTCAGAGTGAGGCCCAGCGCAAATTGGAGGAACAGCACCTCATATTTCGCTTTGGGTAGTTTACACCCCAGCGGTATGAACATTGACTTCTCTAACTTCAAATAGCCCCTTGCTTTCCCTCTCTCTCCATCCCCTCCCCCTTCCCAGTTCTTCCGCTCGTCTTACTGTCTCCGCCTACATTCTATCTTTGTCTTGCCCCCCATAACATCAGTCTGAAGAAGGGTCTCGACCCGAAACGTCGCCCATTCCTTCTCTCCAGAGATGCTGCCTGGCCCGCTGAGTTACTCCAGCATTTTTGTGTCTGCCTTCGATTTTACCAGCATCCGCAGTTCTTTCTTACACAAGAACCTATCAATCTCTGCTGTAGATATAGCCACTGACCTGACCGCCACAGCCGTCTGTGGTAATAAATTCCACAGGTTCACCACCCCTTTGGCTAAAGAAAATTCTCCGTGGAATTCTTTGCCTCAGAGGGCGGTGGAGGCCGGTTCTCTGGATGCTTTCAAGAGAGAGCTAGACAGGGCTCTTAAAAATAGTGGAGTCAGGGGATATGGGGAGAAGGCAGGAACGGGGTACTGATTGGGGATGATCACCCATGATCACATTGAATGGCGGTGCTGGCTCGAAGGGCCGAATGGCCTCCTCCTGCACCTATTGTCTATTGTCTATTGTCCTCCTCCTCTCTATTCTAAAGGTACGTCCATTTATTCTGAGGCTGTGTGCCCTCTAGTCCTAGACTCTCCCACTAGTGTAAAACATCCTCTCCACGTCCACTCTATCCTGGCCTTTCATCATTATCCGGTCGGTTTCAATGAGTTCAAGTTCAAGTTCAAGTTCAAGTTCAAGTGACTTTATTGTCATGTGTCCCTGATAGGACAATGAAATTCTTGCTTTGCTTCAGCACACAGAACATAGTAGGCATTGACTACAAAACAGATCAGTGTGTCCATATACCATTATATAAATATATACACACATGAATAAATACACTGATAAAGTGCAAATAACAGATAATGGGTTATTAATGTTCAGAGTTTTGTCTGAGCCGAAGGGTTTTCCCAGTCTGAAGAAGGGCCTCGACCCGAAACATCACCCATTCCTTCTCTCCAGAGATGCTGCCTGTCCCGCTGAGATCCCGTGTCTGTCTGTCTGTCATATAAACATAGAAACATAGAAAATAGGTGCAGGAGTAGGCCATTCGACCCTTCGAGCCTGCACCGCCATTCAATATCATCCAACTCAGTATCCTGTACCTGCCTTCTCTCCATACCCCCTGATCTCTTTTGCCACAAGGGCCACATCTAACTCCCTCTTAAATATAGCCAATGAACTGGCCTCAACTACCTTCTGTGGCAGAGAATTCCACAGATTCACCACTCTCTGTGAAAAATGTTTTCCTCATCTCGGTCCTAAAAGATTTCCCCCTTATCCTTAAACTGTGACCCATACTGTAGTCGGGGATCTATGAGATCTCCTCTCGCCCTTCTGAACAGTCGCCCGACCTCCTGACACAGAGGGCGTGGAGGGGGGGGGGGGGGGGGGGGGGGGGGGGGGGCGTTCAGCCATCATTAATTGAGAACAGTTGTTAGCGGGATACTTATTTCTATTTTGGATTCACCTTCGGGGCTCGCTGCCGCTCTTTCTTCATCCAAGGAACTGCTTTGAGGGGAAATAAATGTAATTCCATTATAATCGAGGATGAAAGATTAGCTGCTCCACTGACAGCTGACAGATGCCTCCTGCTCTCCGTGTCACCTCACCGCGGATTTTAGTGGAGTTAATATGAATTGATGCTAATTTACATTGAATTACAAGGACATCGGACTGATAAATAGGCCCCTTAAAGAGCACTTGCGAGATGCCTTCACTGTACCAGTCGATCATCGGAGGCAGCGCTGACTGGGAGCGTGGTTGAGAGGGTGGAGGGAGTGGGCCGACTGGGCTTGTAGTCACTGGAACTAAGAAGGGTGAGAGGGGATCTTATGGAAACATAGAACATTCTTATGATTTCGAGAAGGAACTGCAGATGCTGGAAAATCGAAGGTAGACAAAAATGCTGGAGAAACTCAGCGGGTGAGGCAGCATCTATGGAGCGAAGGAATAGGTGACGTTTCGGGTCGAGACCCGGAAGGGTCTCGACCCGAAACGTCACCTATTCCTTCGCTCCATAGATGCTGCCTCACCCTTAAGGGTCTCGACCCGAAACGTCACCTATTCCTTCGCTCCACAGATGCTTACGGGTCTCGACTTGAAACGTCACCTATTGACCAATTGCTCTGACTTTAGACTTTAGAGGCTTCTTAAAACAGGTAACAAGAAACTGCAGGTAGACAAAAATGCTGGAGAAACTCAGCGGGTGCAGCAGCATCTATGGAGCGAAGGAAATAGGCGACGTTTCGGATCGAGACTCTTTTTCAGACTTAACGTAAATATATATTGGTTTTTAATACAATCCTTCTGTCCATCAGTCTGAAGAAGGGTCTCGAACCAAAACGTCACCAATTCCCTCGCTCCATAGATGCTGCCTCACCCGCTGAGTTTCTCCAGCATTTTTGTCCACCTAAGCTTCTGAAGGGATTGGACAGGCTAGATGCAGGAAAAACTTTCCCGATGTTGGGGGGAGTCCAGAACCTGGGGTCACACAGTTTAAGAATAAGGGGTCGGGCCATTTAGGACCGAGATGAGGAAAGACATTTTCAGTTGCGAATCTGTGGAATTCTCTGCCACAGAAGGCAGTGGAGGCCTATTCACTGGATGTTTTCAAAACAAGAGTTAGATTTAGCTCTTAGGGCTAACGGAATCAAGGGATATGGGGAGAAAGCAGGAACGGGGTACTGATTTTGGATGATCAGCCATGATCACTTTGAATGGCAGTGCTGGCTCGAAGGGCCGAATGGCCTACTCCTGCATCTATTTTCTATGTTTCTATGTGTAGTCTCTCGGTGAATGAGATTAGCAGAGAGGGCTGGGTGGGGTGCTCTGTATGAGCCCCACACCCTCTCCTACCCCACACCTCCTCCTCCCCCCCTCCCTCTCACTCCCCCCCACCCGCTCTTCCAACCGCCCCTCTCCCCCCTCCCTTCCCCCCCCCCTTCCCCCCCCCCTTCCCAATCCACCCCCCCTTTCTCTCCCTGCTCATCTACCCCCTCTGGCAACCCATTCCATCACCCACTACCCTCTGTGTGAAAAAGTTCCCCCTCAGGTTCCTATTAAATCTTTTCCCCCCTCACCTCAAACCTATGTTGTCTGGTCCTCGATTCCCCTACTCTGGGCAAGAGATTCTGTGCATCTACCCAATCTATTCCTCTCGTTATTTAATACACCTCTATAAGATCACCCCTCATCCCCCTGCGCTCCAAGGCACAGAGTCCCAGCCTGCTCAACTTCACCCTTTTTCTCAGAGCCCTCAAGTCCTGGCAACATCCTCGTAAATCTTCTCTGCACTCTTTCCAGCTTAACAATATCTTCCCTGCAGCAGGTTGACTAAAACTGGACGCAATACTCTAAGTGTGGCCGCTCACACCAACATCTTGTACATTGTAACATACCATCCCAACTTCAGATAGTCCTTCCTTTCCCCCCTCCCTCTTCCCAGCTCTCCCACAACCCTACTGTCTCCGCATCTTCCTTTAGTTTCCCCGCCCCCCTCCCCCGAAAATCAGACTGAAGAAGGGTCTCGACCCGAAACGTCACCTATTCCTTCGCTCGTTCCTTCCTTGACTGATGAAGGCCAATGTACCTAAACGTTCTCACCACCATCTATCTATCTGTGACGCCTCTTGTTCTGGCCAAGATTTATTTACTGTATTTCCATACTTCGCCAGAGACCCGGGCTCGATCCTGACTACGGGTGCTATCTGTGCGGAGTTTGTACGTTCTCCCCGTGACCGCGTGGGTTTTCACCGGGTGCTCCGGTTTCCTCCCACACTCCAAAGACGTCCAGATTTGTGGGTTAATTGGCTTCTGTAAATTATCTTTAGTGTGTAGGATAGTGCTGGTGTAGAGGGTGATCGCTGGTCGGCGCGGACTCCGTGGGCCGAAGGGCCTGTTTCCACTCTGTATCTCTAAAGTCTGAAGTCTAACCTTGATGGTTGAATGTCACAGGAGATCTTCCTTCCCTGTGGCTATGAAACGTTACAACTCCTCTCCTTCTGTTGTGGGGTAGACTGGGACTACCCCCTCTCCCCAGAAAGGCCCGTTTCTGCCCTGTATTTCTAAAGATTCCTTTTGACCCGCTGAGTTACTCCAGCATTTTGTGTCTACCTTCGGTGTAAACCTGCATCTGCATTTCCTTCATAAGTTCATAATTGATAGGAGCAGAATAAGGCCATTCGGCCCATCAAAGCTTCTACGCCATTCAATCATGGTTGATCTATCTCTCCCTTCTAACCCCATTCTCCTGCCATCTTCCCATAACCCCTGACACCCGTACTAATCACGAATCTATCTATTTCTGCCTTAAAAATATCCACTGACTTGGCCTCCACAGCCTTCTGTGGCAAAGAATTCCACAGATTCACCACCCTCTGATTAAAGAAATTCCCCCTCATCTCCTTCCTAAAGGAACGTCCTTTAATTCTGAGGCTGTGACCTCTAGTCCTAGACTCTCCCACTAGTGGAAACATCCTCTCCACATCCACTCTATCCAGGACTTTCACTGTCCTGGCCTCCCAGACAGGGAAGAGAGGACTCCGGATTTCAACATAAGCAGTGATTGGGGAAAAGCTGGAGTGGATGTTAGACCCTGGGGAGATGTGTGGAAATCCATCCCTGCCTCTCGGTCTCAGGGGCCGGCCGGCAGCAGCAGCACAGTATATCTTACTGCAGCAGACAAGGCGCAGTGATTTCTCCTGCCAACGTTCTGCCTCCTGCGACTCGCAGTTCCTACAATGCAGCTAAATATAGATGCAGTGACGCCCTCCGCTGCCTGACTGAGGATCTCTGACAGGGATCTGCTGCACGATCGATCCCTGCTCAACACACGTCTCCCAGTTTAGTGGTGACTCAGCGAGATTCACACTCTCACACTG